>NW_026652340.1:38278-157208 GCF_009828535.3 Hylobates moloch
AATGGGGGCTTACAGGGGAAGAAGCGGGGTGGACGGGAATGGGGGCTTACGGAGGAAGAAGCGGGGTGAACGGGAATGGGGGCTCACGGAGGAAGAAGCGGGGTGACCGGGAATGGGGGCTTACAGGGGAAGAAGTGGGGTGACCGGGAATGGGGGCTTACGGGGGAAGAAGCGGGGTGGACGGGAATGGGGACTTACAGACACCTTCCTCGTGACCAGAGATTTTCTGATTCTACTTTTTCTCTAGTTATCCTTCGTTTCTCTCCTTGTCACGCCTTCTGAAGGGATTTTAGGAGATCAGAAATATTTTCATTTCCCTCCGTTCCTCCTTGTGGACTCTATTGATGCTTTTTTTTTGTTTTTGTTTTTGTTTTGAGACGGAGTCTCACTCTGTCGCCCAGGCTGGAGTGCAGTGATGCGATCTCAGCTCACTGAAACTTCCACCTCCTGGGTTCAAGCGATTCTCCTGCCTCAAGACTCCTGAGTAGCTGAGACTACAGGCACCCACCACCATACCCAGCTAATTTTGGTATTTTTAGTAGAGGCGAGATTTCACCATGTTGGCCAGGCTGGTCTCAAACTCCTGACCTCAGGTGATCCATTCGCCTCAGCCTCCCAAAGTGCTGGGATTACAGGCATGAGCCACCGTGCCCAGCCTGTTGATGCTTTTTAATCCCTGACTCCACTCCCCGAGACCAGCCCTGAGTCACTGAACCTCCTCAGTCTGCTCTTCCCTGCTCTGCTGTTCATGCAGCGCTAGGCCTGGCTCTGTCACCCTCTGTGGTCACTGTGAGGCCTGCGCAGTCGCTGAGTGGTGGCCAGACCCGCACCCTCAGCTCACCTGCCCCAGGGCCAGCAGCACCCTACCTCGATTCACCACCACTGTGTTCTGGGGACTGGAGTCCTTTGCCCTCTCGGGATTAAATGGCCCAAATCCTGAGAGTCCTTTGTGTCCCGAACTCTGCCTGCCTGTCCAGATACAGCAGAATCAGGCTCAGCGGCTCTAGATATGGCAGAACCAGGCTCAGCAGCTCCCACCTCTCCCAGCGCTTGGCCCAGCGCCTGGGTTTTCCTTCTGCCTTTTGTGTTCACGACACTTTTCCTAGTTTGCGGTTTTCTCCCTCTGGGCACTGGGATGCTTTATTTTCCCGGTAGACATTTTTAAATTCTTGCCAGGTTCCTGTGTACTATATATTTAAAAAATATAAGTATTTCTTTTTATTCTCTTCAAAAGAGAGGCTTCGCTTTTCCCCCAACATTAATTACCTTGCGGGTTTTTTTCTTTTTTTTGAGATGGAGTCTCACTCTTGTCACCCACCCCACGCTGGAGTGCAATGGCGCGATCTTGGCTCACTGCAACTTCTGCCTCCCGGGTTCAAGCGATTCTCCTGCCTCAGCCTCCTGAGTAGCTGGGAGTACAGGCGCCCGCCACCATGCCTGTAATTTTTGTATTTTTAGTAGAGACGGGATTTCACCATGTTGGCCAGGCTGGTCTCAAACTCCTGACCTCAGGTGATCCACCCGCCTCGGCCTCCCAACGTGCTGGGATTAGACATGAGCCACTGCACCCGGCCACCTTTTAATTCTTATCCTTTACACAAGAATTTTGAAATAGAGTTATTATTGTTACATGTAAATATATACAAAATATATATAACAACAAAATGTCTTGTAGTTAACCAATTATCTATCTGCCTATCTGTGCATTCATCCATCCATCCGCCTACCTGTCCATCCGCCCACCTGTCCATCTGCCCATCTATCCATCCACCTGTCTGTCTATCAGACACTCAGATCTAGTGTACAAAAACATCAACAGGAACAAATACTTAGTTCCAGATAAACATGTGCCTTCTTGTTTAGTTTCATCTGAGATAAATTCATTTTGGTCTCTTCATCTGTATTATAGTCTATCCACAACAGATTTTTAAAATGTTTATTTTTTCCAAATGAATTGTCATAATAATTTTATTTATTTAGAGAACCTCAATGACTTGTTCTGAAAAAGTTACATGCAAAAATTATGCAGCCTTGCAAAAAATAAAGCAGACAGGTGTGGTGGCTCACACCTGTAATCCCAATACTTTGGGAGGCCAAGGCGGGAGGATTACTTGTGCCCAGGAGTTTGAGACCAGCCAGCCAGGGCAACATAGTGAGACCCCATCTCAACAAAAAATGAAACTAAATTTAAAAATTAGCTGGGCGTGGTGGCACTGGGCGTGGTGGCAACTGGGTGTGGTGGTCCTGTCTACTTGCACGGCTGAGGTGGGAGGATCGTTTGAGCCCAGGTATTCAAGGTTACGACGATCTATGATTGTGTCACTACACTGCAGTTGGCGTGACAGAGTGAGACCCTGTCTCACATGTACGTTTTAAAAATAAAAAAGCAAACACTACTTTACCCTTCCAGTAACCTAATGACAGTTTATTAGATGTAGAACTAAGTTCCATTCCAGTTCTGCCTCTAATCTTAGACATCTTTGTGAGTCTGTTTTCTAGGACTTAAAAATGATGGAAGTGTCAAGTTATTGCCATCGCTGTAGTGTGGTAAATAATAGACTAGTTTTGTTAATGCTTAAGAAGGAACAAAATGTCAAAAGGTGGCAGACCGCCACTGTGGTTCCTCTGACCTGTGGTGGCCCGTCTGTCTTCTGTGCTGCAGGCACACCCTCTGGAAGCGGGTCCAAGGTGCTGTCACCCCTCTGCTGGCAAGCATGATATCATTCATCGACAGAGACGGCAACCTAGAGCTACTGACCAGGCCAGATACTCCGCCCTGGGCAAGAGATCTTTGGATGTTTATTTTCAGTGACACGACGCTTCTGAACATTCCTCTTGTGATGAATAATGAAAGGTGAGTGGAAGGCTTTCTTTCCCTGGGGAGAGAAACTATCAGAACACAGTAGGACCCTAATATGCTCTCCTAAGGGCTGGGTGAAACGCAGCACACAACTTCAGAGCAACGTTGACGTGGGCGCTTTCTGCAGTAACAACAGGAAGTCTGGCCGGGCACAGTGGCCCACGCCTGTAACCCCAGCACTTTGGGAGGCTGAGGCAGGTGGATCACAAAGTCGAGATCAAGACCATCCTGGCCAACATGGTGAAACCCGATCTCTACTAAAAATACAAAAATTAGCTGGGTGTGGTGGCACGTGCCTGTAATCCCAGCTATTTGGGAGGCTGAGGCAGGAGAATCGCTTGAACCTGGGAGGCGGAGGTTGCAGTGAGCCGAGATCACGCCACTGCATTCCAGCCTGGTGACAGAGCAAGATTCTGTCTCAAAAAAAAAAAAAAAAAAAGAACAGGAAGTTTACGAAGCTCCAAGAAATTTGTTTTATCTCCACCCTCCTCATTTCCCTGCTTTCAGAGCACTGGTTCTAGCCAGACCCAGCGTGGTGTGGCACGAAGAAGGTGCGCTTAGAACAGCCCCACAATCTGTGCTCCCTCCCCGTCCCTCATTCCCTGGTGGAGCTGCACAGCCCCCATCCCCTTCCCCAGGCCTGATGCTGTGGGGCTCAGGCTCAGCTCCCAACAGCTTCCACTTCGGCTTTCAGGGGCTTCAATTCTGGATGCAGATTTATAAAGAATATAGAAACAAATGTGCCCAGGCTCGGTGGCTCATGCCTATAACCCCAGCAATTTAGTAGGCTGAGGCAGCAAAGTTTCTTGAACCCAGGGGTTCAAGACCAGCTTGGGCAACATAGACCCCATCACTACAAAAAATTTAAAAATTAGGCGTAATGTGGTGCACACCTGTAGTCCCAGGTACTCTAGAAGCTGAGGCGGGAGGATTGCTTGAACCCAGGAGTTTGAGGTGAGATAGGATCACACCACTCACTGCACTCTAGCCTGGGTGACAGTGAGACTCTATCTCAAAAAAAAAAAAAAAAAAAAAAAAAAAAAGAGAGAGGGAGGGAGCGAGAAAGATAGAAGAAAGAGAAAGAAAGGAAAGAAAGAGCAAGAGAAAGAAAGGAAGAAATGGAATTTGAATTGCCAGTGGAAACACTTATTTAAAAGACAAGGCGCTGCTCATGTTCATGAAACAAAGACTCTCTAACAAGTTGTGCTCTGTGTTACAAGTTATCAAAGACAGACACGTTCAGGAACCAGAAGACTTGGTTCTGCCCGAGATTTGGGCAACACACTTGGCCCGTCAGCCTTGGTTTGTTTATTTTGCCTGTAAAACAAAGATTGCATAAGATAGTTCCCTAGTTCTGTCATAACAGAAACCCTGTACTGTGAAATAGATCAGCGCTGTCTACCTGGCCTGTTGGCCCCTTCGTTTTTGAGGCCTGAGAGGAGCTGGCATCAGTGGCAGATCTTGTCTTGTGTTTTGAGTGATGTCTCACAAACCCTCTTCTTACCATCCCTCACCTTATTGCAGATGTAAAGGTGAGATGGCCTACATCGTGGTGCAGAACCACATGAACCTTTCCGAGAACGCTTCCAACAATGTCCCTTTCAGCTGGAGAATTAAGGACTATCTGGAGGAGCTGTGGGTCCAGGCTCGGTACATCACAGACGCAGAAGGTGAGGCTACCTCAAGACAGGTCAGATTCAGCACAGGTGAATCACAAAGGGAATGCCTGACAGTGAAAAGCAGATGGGTGGCTACCATCGCAAGGTGAATTTTGGAGTTTTTAGTTTTCACACTTTCTTTCTGCAGTAGCGTCCAATTTATGTCACTGCGTCATTTTAAAGTTTCTGCTGAAGGAGTGGGAGTCCCCGGCGGGACCAGAAACCTTTCAGTCCTATGGCAGCAGGAGCCTGTGAGATGGGTTTTGGTGCCGTGGTGGCTAGGGATATGGTGAAATGGGGTGTGTTCTGGCAAGAGGAGGACTGTCCCCTCTACCAGCTGGTCATTCCCATTCTGGGCCTTCTCAGACTGGGGCACTGGACTCGGGAGATGCCCCCAGGAGAGGCGTCCTCAGAAGGCACAAGCGCCTGGAGCATCCCCTACTCCCAGCTGCCCCATCAGGAGGCACCTCCCAGCTGTGTCTCTGGAGTCACAGCCCAGACACAGCGCTGAGCTCTGCTGCCAGATGCCAGAGGATTTGCCATAGTCCAGAAAAACCAATGACGACGCAACACTTTTGCAAAAGCCATCTTTCATACATGCAGTAATCTTTTCCATGTTTACTTACCGTACCATTTGGAAGACTCAGGGTGGCCTTCTTTTCTAGGTTACCATTCTGCCACTTTTTCTGAACATACTCAAAGCAGTCTCTCTCCTCACGAGCATATTCCTTTCTCAAGACAATACCCCAACTGACCCTGCTTTTCTATGACAGCATGCAAATTAGGGCCGCACCCCGCCCACTAGAAGCCAGATCTTTCCGGCTTGCATAGTCTGTGACTCCAGCCCCGAAGAGCAGCCCACTCGTTCCTGATTTACTTGGACCCGGTGGTTCCTGAAGCATGCTGTGGCCTGTAGCCATGCAACATACAATGTAGCCATGCAACATACAACTCAGTCTTATCTAGGTGTTTCTCTTTGGGGCTAGCTTGGCTGTTTCTGGCCTAAACTTGACACTGCTTCCGCCTTCCTTTATTTTATTCCACTGGAAAAATATCCTAGGCCAGGTGCAGTGGTTCACAACACCTTGGGAGGCCAAGGCCAGCAGATCACCTGAGGTCAGGAGTTCGAGACCAGCCTGACCAACATGGCGAAACCCTGTCTCTACTAAAAATACAAAAAATTAGCTGGGTGTGGTGGTGCACGCCTGTAATCCCAGCTACTTGGTAGGCTGAGGCAGGAGAATCACTTGAACCTGGGAGGCAGAGGTTGCAGTGAGCAGAGATCACGCTACCCACTGCACTCCAGCCTGGGCAACAGAGTGAGACTCCATCTCCAAAAAAAAAGGAAAAAGAAAAATATCCTAAATGTCTAGACAGTGACTATTCCTTCAATTCCCTACAAAATCGGGCAGTTGGTGCCCCCTTTGTCTACGAGCTCCCATTCAACAAGGCGTCCCCATTCCCCTTCACTCCGGAGCCCCCTGGAGGCAGGGGAGCGCCATGACTTAGACGCACTCCAGGCCGCTCCTTGGTTTCTTCTCTGCAGGACTGCCGAAGAAGTTCGTGGACATCTTTCAGCGGACCTCTCTGGGCAGGTTTCTTGCCCAGCTCCATGGAGAGCCGCAGCAGGAACTTCTTCAGTGTTACTTGAAGGATTTCATTCTCTTGACCATGCGTGTGTCAACGGAGGAGGAATTAAAGGTAGATGTTTAGATACTGGCTAAGGGTCAGGTGTAGAGCTTACACGATGGGGACTGGATGCAGACACGGAGACGTTTCCTCAGCTGCCTGGAGCTGGTGCTGTGAAGTCTGGGAACAGAACATGGTCTGCGAAGGGTGCCGGTGGGTGAAGGGGCCGCCCAGTCTCCTCTCAATATTCAGTGCTACACCCTCAGCCCACCGCCCAGGGGCTCCTAAAACACGGAGCTTTCTGTGAACATGAGAAGACCTCCAATTTCCTTGACATATCTTCTTTTTAAATGTTATTTCTCTTGAAAAAAATTAAGGTAAATACGTAACTAACCCTACAGGGTAAGAATAAATAAGTGAAATTCAATAGAAAGTCATACTTTTGACTACCTAAAAATTCTAAACTTCAGTACATAAAAAAGGAAAGTGACAAATTTAAGAACATCCTTACAGCCAATATGACTAGAGGTTAATATTCTTAGGAATCAATAAGAAAATACCCGAAGTTTTAAAAAATGGGTAAACATTATAAAACAATTTTATAATCATCTCATTAAGCATATCAACATCCAGGAAACATTTGAAAAATTGCTTAGCCTTACTATTAATAGCAAATCAACACAACAGTTTTTAGATATCATGTTTATGTATTCATTTTGCAAAGCTGATTTTTAAAAAGGACAGCCGCCGGCCAGTGCTGCAAAGAAAGGGCCAGGCCACGCGGCTGACAGCGTAGCGTGCACAGTGGACGCCCTGCAGGGCTGCGTGGCAGAACAGTCGAGAACCTCATCTGATCTGAACTGCTGACTCTGTCCTGAGGAAACTACTGGAGACGTGGACAAATATTTGCTTCACAGGGATGTCCGTTTCAGCTTTGCTTCTAAAAATAAGAAATAATTTAGTTGTCCAGAAATACAGGATGGGCAAATTAAAGTATGGCCGTATGATGGGTTATTGAGCAGCCATTAAAACCATGTTTTTTAAGTATACAAGTATACTCAGTCACAGGGAAAGTTCATGATGTCATGTTCAGTGGCAAAAAGCCCGGACGACACGGTGACCTTAACGTGGGAGGAGAGGCAGGTAGAAAACTGGACAGAAGCAAACGGGACAGAACAGCACGCATGGTTTCTAATTTCCTCTTTTATGGTTTTCCAGTAGTTCTGATTTTCCACAGGGAAAACGTACCATTTTTGTAATTTAAAAATATATTCTAAAAGCTTTTTTGAATCCCAGTTTCTGCAGATGGCTCTGTGGTCCTGCACTAGGGAACTGAAAGCGGCATCAGCAGCGCCCGAGGAAGAGGTTTCCTTACCGTGGGTGCACCTTGCCTACCAGCGTTTCAGAAGCCGGCTGCAGAACTTCTCCAGAATCCTGACCATCTACCCTCAGGTTCTCCACAGCCTGGTGGAAGCTACTCAGAACCATGAGCTGGCTGGATGTGAGATGGTATGGCCCTCCTCCATCTGCCCTGAGCAAGCCTTGTGGTGCTTCCAACTCCATTCTGGGAATGGAGAGCTTTTGGGGCTGTGTTCCAAGTGGGAGATTTCTTCACAAGGCACATACCTCAGCTGAATTCAGAGATGTTAAGAACACATCTCGCTGACGCTTCCCACATCCTAGACAATGGAAGTTTAGGTCGCAAGCCTGGGACACAAGTATACATGCAGCTAACAGCCAAGGCCTCTGGTGGGCCAGTGGGAGGGGCACCGCTCAGCCACGCCGTGCTGTCCGTCTCCCCAGACCCTGGACGCATTTGCCGCAGTGGCCTGCACGGAGATGCTGACAAGAGACACCCTGAAGCCCAGTCCCCAGGCGTGGCTACAGTTAGTGAAGAATCTTTCCATGCCACTGGAGCTCATCTGCTCCGATGGGCACATGCAAGGCAGCGGGAGCCTGGCCGAGGCTGTCATCAGGGAAGTCAGGTGAGACCCAGGAGCCCTCACCCACTGCTTCATCTGGCATGCGCTCACCAGGAGCCTGCCAAGTGCCAGGCATGTCCGTGAGAAAGACTGGCAGGTGCTCCTGCCATGGGAGGGGCTCCGTCCTCACCCGCTCACTCCGCATTTGCCGAACCCTTAGTGAGTGCCAGGCGTCTCATTAGGGTGCTGGAGACACGAGAGGTGGCTGTGCATTCAGGGAGTGCACCGTGTACTAGGGCCGTAGAAATGCAAGCGGGCTATTGTGATGCCGTGTGAGAAATGCTGTGGTAGAAAGGACACCCCGGGTGGGCAGGCGCACGGAGCAGGACAGGCCCTCAGGGCCAGAGTCCACTTCCCTAAGAAGACAGTTCCTGTGCAGGGCTGTCGAGGTGAGGTGGGACTTGACAGGTGCAGGATCGTGCAATGAGCGGGTTGTGGTGGTACCCTGTGCAGAGGCATCATAGTGGAACACTGAGTCCCAGCTAAGCTGAGCGTCTTGAGGGCGCGAGCTGGGGGCGGGCCAGGAAGTGTGTCACATAGGGCTTGCTTGTAATCCCAGCTGCTGGGCCTGGACCCTGGGTCCCGCATCTCTTCTCCCGTCTCCCTCCTCGTTTCACCCTTGGGTGCCTTGGTGGGAGCTGAGTGAGTGACGCCCTCTTTTGACAGAGCCCAGTGGAGTCGGATTTTCTCCACCGCACTCTTTGTGGAGCATGTGCTCCTAGGAACTGAGAGCCAGGTCCCCGAGTTACAAAGGCTGGTGACCGAGCACGTCTTCTTACTAGACAAGGTGAGTACCTGGGCTGGCCTCAGCACACGCATGGATCCACCCTTTTCCAAAAGGAAGAACAGCGCTGACACTGATCTGCAGCTGGGAGACGCTCTTTTGGCTCTGACCGTTTTGTCTAGACGTGCAAAGGAAGGTGATTTCATCACTAGGCCATTACATTTTCCATGTTTAATTGTTTAATTATTTACCCTCTGCTGATTGGTAAGTCAGAGCGTATCATTTAGAAGCGATTCCAGGAACTGTGTGCAGAAAGGGGCTGATGCAGGGAACATGCTTGTGAAAGCTTCGGGAGGGATTGCCTGGCCTTTGGAGTGACCCCAGAACAGACCACTAGCCTGGTGTCTGTGGGAGCTGTTATCATTGTCATAGTCATGGAGACAAGGATGTCAGAGAATGCCACTGGGGTTGGGGTCTTCAAAACAGTGCTGTCAACAGAACCAAGGAACAGGAAGCCACCATGCCTGTCACTCAACACCCTTCGTAAAGCTACTAACGTGGGGTGGTCTGCAGAAGAAAAACCTGTGACCCTACAGTGATGCACCTCTGTGGCCACGCAGTGGTGTCCAGCAATGATGGCCACTCAGCCAAACACAGCCTCTGCCTCACCCGCACCCGTGACCTTCATGTGAGCACATCCAGAGCCCTCACTGCCAGGGGGTTTGGGAGAGGCAGCGCTGGCTGTCTGACCTTTGGAGCACAGGAAGGTTTACTAAAAGGAGGCCAGCATGGATGCTGGATGTGTTGACTCTAACCTATCAAAACATCAGCGGCTTAGACACAGTATCAGCTGATTTCCCACCCAGGATGGGTATGAGCAGCCCAAGGCTAAGGTACCAGCTCCCCGGAGGCTGGCATGGAGTCAGGTGCCCACGCTCCTTCTGTCTTGTCCCTTCGTTGTCCCTAATGTTCAGCTTCCACCCTGTGGCCTGGCGTCACAGCCTGTGGGACACAAAGCAGGGGAGGTGGAGGACAGGCCGTTTTCCTTAGGAGACCAATCCCGGACACGCACACACCACGCCGCTCGTGTCTCGTGGTCCTAAACTTGGGCACTCGGCCTTATCTGGTTGCAAGAAACTGAGGAGTTTTTCGTGGCGTGGTCATGTGCCAGGTGGAACTTAGAGTTCTTCTGCTAAAGGAAAAGGTGGAGAGAGGATAGTAGGACACAGCCGGTGCCCCCCTTCTGCCCTTTCCCCACACCCACACAGCATGCAGCCTCTCCAAGTCTCATCATGTCCTGGAGCTCTGGGAGATGCACAGGGCTTTCAGCCAGGTCCAGCATGGGTCCTAAGGACCCTGGGCCCATAAACCCAAAGGTAAAGGAGCTGGCCCCCTACCGGCTCACATGCTCACAGGATTTGGGAGGTTAGGAACGTGGGGTTTTTTTTGGCAATAAAATGGCCTCAGAAACTTACTGGGTTTCTGGTTTCTTTCTTTCCAGTCAGATCTCTGTGCAGGTAACCACAGCCAAAGACCATACCTCGTTAGTTTTCATGCTGATTCTGATTTTTTTCATAATGGCCACTGTGATAATTCATTGTGGTTTTTATTTGCATTTCTCTAATGACTAGTTATGATGAGCATCCTTCATGTTCTTGTTGGGCATTTGCTGTCTTCTCTGGAGAAATGTCCATTCAAGTCCTTTGCCCATTTTTGAACTGGGTTGTTGATTAACAAAGTTAATTAGGATATTAAAAGTACACACATCACTTCCAAGTAAGATTAATCCCAGGAATTCAAGGATGGCTCAAAATAAAAAAAATATGTAAATGTCATCAGTAATATAAATTAAAAGATAGACTCTAAATGATCATTTCAAAATGTAAAGAGAAAGCATTTGATAAAATTATTTGGAAAGAAATACCCTTGTCAAACTTGGAACAGAAAGGAACTCTCCTTGAGCTCACAATGCCCAAGGGAGACATAATATTAAGATGTCTATACCAACATCATGCCTGCCCATCAAATTCCATTAGTACAGCCATCAAACTATCTTGTACAGTGATGATGTGTATTGCCTAAAAACCAGTGTTTCCACTTCTAACTATATCCTAGAGAAACTTCTCATTTGCTCTCAGACATATGCAAGAATGTTGAATACAGGACTGCCAGGAATTGCAAAAAATCTAAATGCCTATTAACCAGCAGTCAGGTAACTGGTATCTTCATCAGTGGGTACATGAGTGATCTGGACCTAAGGTATCATGAAGAGAATGAGTTGCAGAAGCCTCTATACAGTGTGATATCATTGATATCAAGCTTTAAAACATTCAAAATAATAACCCCATGTTGAGATATGCTTACAGCTATCCTAAAAGCAGACATTTAGAAATGTAGTTATCTCTGGGGAGGGACAGAGGGATGTGAAATTGTAACTGTATGCATAATGTTTTGTTTCTCTAAAAAATGATCTATCCCAGCAGCTTGGGAGGCTGAAAGAAAATTTTAAAAAATTTAAAAACTTAAAAAAATGATCTAAAGCAAATATTCCATAAATGCTGAGATTTCTCAAAGCTTGGTGGGGGGTATACAGATGGTCATTATTATTACTTAAAGTTTGAAATATCTTAGTAGTGAGAGCAGAGGAGACCTTAAAAGAAAAAGAGGGAAAATCGTAACTTGAGAATGTAGTCCCCTGACAAGCAGCATAATCACAAAATGAGCATTCAGAGTTCAAGTGTTAAACACAGGATCACTAAGGCCTCACACCTCACACACGCGGCACAGCCCTGACCCTGAATGTGGGGTTCCCTCTGTCCCCCGGCCTGGCCGCCCGCAGCCCTCCCCACTGCTAATGACGCCTGTCCCTGCCTTTCTTCAGTGTCTTCGAGAGAACTCTGACGTCAAGACGCACAGGCCGTTTGAGGCCGTGATGAGCATTCTCTGTGAATGCAAGGAGAGAGCCAGCAAGACCCTCACCAGGTGAGAGCTTAGGTTTGGATCCGTGAAGGCGAGAATTCTGAGCCTTTCGTGGTTTTCACTTCTTCTGGTCAGTTTTTCTGCTTCAGAACTGATTGCCCTTCTGGGATTCTAGGTTTGGGGTTCAGCCATGCCCCATCTGCCTGGGAGATGCAGAGGACCCCGTCTGTCTGCCCTGTGACCACGTGTACTGCCTGCGCTGCCTCAGGGCCTGGTTTGCCCCAGGGCAGATGATGTGCCCCTGCTGTTTAACTGCCTTGCCAGACGAATTCTCTCCAACTGTTTCCGAAGCGCACAGGTACAACACCCTTTCTCTCAAGAAAGCATCCTTTTTTTTTAAATTTTCCTTTTTTGGCAAACACAATATTCAGAAATATAAACTCTATTAACCTTCATTTGGTAGAAAGCCTGACCTCAGAGAACTATCATAAGAGACGCCACTTATGTACTTTCATAAATATCTGGTATCTCAAGATTATTCTCTCCCCAAGACATACACATACAGATTTGAGAGACAGCAAATTCAAAGGAACTAAGCCAGAAAGTCTTAACAAAGGTCCTCATCAGAGGCCCAAGGAATTTAGACGCCACTGGTTTTTTTTCTTTTCTTTTTTTTTTTTTGAGATAGAGTTTCACTCTGTTGCCCAGGCTGGAGTACAGTGGCACGATCTCAGCTCACTGCAACCTTCACCTCCCGGGTTCAGGCAAGTCTCCTGCCTCAGCCTCCCAAGTAGCTGGGATTACAGGCATGCACCACCATGCCCAGCTAATTTTTGTATTTTTAGTAGAGACAGGGTTTCACCACGTTGGCCAGGCTGGTCTCGAACTCCTGACTTCAGGTGATCCACCCACCTTGGCCTCCCAAAGTGCTGGGATTACAGGCATGAGTGACCACACCTGGCCGACGCCACTGGTTTTAATGCGTCAGTATCATTCACAGTCACTGACCTGAGGACCAACCCACTTCTTGTCTAGCTTTTTGGAGCTGGTTAAAAGCAGCTCTGGCTCTCTGGACTCAGCAGGCCTCAACCCGCCTCAGCCCTGCTCTGTGAGTGGTTGGTTTTCTTTCCTTCCCCTTCCCCCCTTCTCAGGCCTCCTAAAAGTGGGGTACCAGGAAAGCCCAGTGGATGGGTTCTTTGACATACTTTGGGATATTGAAGGGTATTGTTGGCTGGTCCAAATGATCAAAGTGTTTCTAGAAAGGGATGCATCTAAATATCATCTGTTGAAGTTTTGAAGACTAGCTCTTAATGGGTGAGAGGAGTGACTTAAATCTTTCAATTTAAAAGTAAAATGCTGGCCAGGCGTGGTGGCTCACGTGTGTAATCCCAGCACTCTGGGAGGCCGAGGCGTGTGGATCACCTGAGGTCAGCAGTTCGAAACCAGCCTGGCCAACATGGTGAAACCCCATCTCTATTAAAAATACAAAATTAGCTAGGTGTGGTGGTGCGTGCCTGTAATCCCAGCTACTTGGGAGGCTGAGGCAGGAGAATCACTTGAACCTGGGAGGTGGAGGTGGAGGTGGAGGTTGCAGTGAGCCGAGATCGTGCCACTGTACTCCAGCCTGGGCAACAAGAGTGAAACTCCGTCTCAAAAAATAAAAGTGAAATGCTGTGCAAATCTCAAGTCATTCTGTAAGGAGGCATTTAGGAAACACCATCCACCTGTCTTCTGTTTCTCGTGTTCTAAGGGAAGCCATTGAAAAGCATGCCCGCTTCCGGCAGATGTGCAACAGTTTCTTTGTAGACCTGGTGTCCACCATGTGCTTCAAGGACAACGCTCCGCCTGAGAAGAAAGTGATTGAGAGCCTGCTCTCTCTCCTCTTCGTCCAAAAGGAGCTCTTAAGAGGTGCTCCCCAGAGTAGGTTGCTTTCTTCTGTAAACCTAGCCCCTCATTTCTTCATCTCGCTTCTGCATGTCTCATGCAGTGAGCTGCCTTTCTCTTTCTGGTTTAAGCACACCGTGAACACACAAAATCTCTCTCTCCATTCAACGATGTTGTGGATAAGACTCCTGTCATCCGCTCAGTGATACTGAAACTGCTTTTGAAGTACAGGTAAGAACAACAAGGAGACTTGCTTCTAGAAAGCCCTGGCTTTTTTTCCTCATCATGGCGTTCTCTTTGTTACCAAGTCGTCTTGTCATGACTAATAGCTAGTACATGATCTTGGGGAGCTTTTTCGTGAGACACAACCTGGTTACTTGTACTGGTTGTATATTCTGACATTTTCACTCGTAGGCACATGAGTTTAGTATTCCCACAAGCACACATCTAGCAAGAAGCCAACAGTGCCGTGAAGGGACCACGGTGGTGTGAGGGACACGGAACTCAAGAGGCCAGAATCTGCGGTGCTGAGCCTGGTTCCACAGCGGCCCAGTTTTCTGATATTTCAGATGGTAGCTTAGAATCCTGCTCTCCCTGCATGTCCTAGATGTCTTCTAAGTTTCTATTCCCCTGAACATGGGCTCTATTTCCTTGGAAAGGGTGTTGACATCCAAGAATAGTATCACCTGTGGTACTTGTATTGATCTAATATTGCAGTTCTCAAAGTGTTGATATGGACCCTTGGGTGTGAAGTAGGTCTCTGAGGTTAAAACTATTTTAAAAATTAGATTACTCAGATAAATTTGCCCTTTTTTAAAAAAACATATTGATACTTATGATGATGTTACAAAAGCGGTGATGAGTTAAACTGTTGGCCCCTCACGTGAAGACACAGTAGCTGTAGGTATTGTTTTCTTCACCGCCATGCACACGTGGTTTTCTTCATGCCAGTTTCATTTTATTTTTACTAAATCTTGACTCTTGAGGATTTGACTTTTTAATGTTTTGTGGAAATGGGAAGCACACACAAAACACTCCCACTACACACCGGAGTAGACAGTTGCCTTGCTGAAAATCACTCATGACGAGCCCTGAGTTAGCAGCCAGCTGCTGTGTTCATGGACTGCCACTCGTGCTGGGAGGAAGGATGCACACGATACAGGTGTCCAGGGCTGGGCAGGCCTCTCCTGGAAATCAGCAAAGCGAGCCGGCCTCAGCCAAACAACTGACAATGTTGGTTGGTGATGGTAACATTCAAGCTTTTAAGCTGAAATTAAAATTTTGAAAAGCTTATATTCTCCACTATGAGCCTGTGAGCTTTTGAATACTTAAAGACATTTTGGGGCAATCTGTGGTGATATTAATGAATGTGGATTTTTTTTTTAAAATGTAGAATACAAATGTGTCAACTTTTATAAGACCTGCATAGCCCAGTGAACCAATATTTTCCAAATGACCAATGCCTGATGTCATGAAATCATGTGGGTCAAAAAAGAAAAAAATCTATTTAAAGTATGGGCAGACCTTTTGATTTTAACATAATTGACCGAAAAATGCATTGATACAGTTTCAGGCTCCATATTGCAACTAACCTTTAGACACGACCGTTTATCACTGTTGGCACAGCATTAAGGAATAATATCCACAATCATCTGCAAAAACTATTAAAATGTTCCTCGCTATTCCGAGTATATGAGGACAGATTTTCTTCATATTCTCCGACATGGCGCAGCTGTGGGGAGCAGGGCAGGCAGGCCGCTGACTTCCAGGAGCCAGGCCCCAGGGCCAGCACAGGAATGGAAGACGAAGCCACTCTTCTCACGGATTCATGTTTTGGAAAATATTTTAAATGTTATTTAACATGTAATAGCTTTTTTGTTATTTTAAATGAATATTTTTGAAACCTTTTGTTTTTAATGTCTCATAATTCCTAGTATCATAAATATTGATAATATAACCCACATAAAAGCTCTTCGGGGTTCTCAATTTTTAAGACTATAAAAGGGTCCTGAAACCAAAGTTTGAGGACAGCTAGTCTAAAATGTGAGTTTTATATTCCTCCAGTATTATGCTAAAAGGTTTTCCATAAAATCTTAGAAACTACATACATGTATGTATATGTTTATACACACACTCACAGGATAGATGACCGATAGATAGATGCTCTTGTTTTTAGTAAGGTATGTCTCCAGATCTGAGAGAGCCAGGAATAATATTTCTCTTTCTGCAGCTTCGATGATGTAAAAGATTATATTCAGGAATACTTGACCCTGTTAAAAAAGAAAGCATTCATAATTGAAGATAAAACTGAACTGTACATGCTCTTCCTCAACTGCCTGGAGGTAAGTGAACTCTCTCTTCCCTGAATTTCTTTTGGAAACTATCTGAACCACATGGTTTAAAATTTACAGAATATAATTTTAATCAGTATAATTAACAAATGCTGTGTTCCATGCAGAAAAGAAGAAAGGTTTCAAAGACACTGCTTCTGCCTTCAGCAACGTATATATTGGCATTTACGTGCATATACATACAAAACAGAACAGCCTAGGAGAATACACCACCAAAGTTAACAGTGGTTATCGAGTGGGGACATTATGGATACTTTTTATCTTCATATTTTTATATCCAAAATTTTTATAATGTAAATAAATTAGATTATATAATTTTTTTTTCCCTCATAGGTTCACTTTTCCCCTCCTTCTTGCCCTTAAAAAGGAATGTTAGGTTTCCATAAGTCAAGAAATGTAAACTGAAACCTACAACAACATTCTTCATCCTTCCTTCCTTCATTCTCCAGTCACACTGGCAACTGTAGAAGCTTGGGGCATCCATGTTTAAAAAAATAATATCCTTCTCTTTCCTGTTCCTTGTTCCTCAGGATTCAATACATGAGAAGACCAGTGCTTGCTCCAGAAATGATGAACTGAACCACATAAGAGAGGAAGGTCGTTTCCTTAAGACGTATTCTCTAGTAAGACGTGGCCAAGAGCCTGCCAACGAGGCCTCGATTGAATACCTGCAAGAGGTGGCCCGGATCCGCCTCTGCCTCGACAGAGCTGCAGATTTCCTCTCGGAGCCTGAGGGAGGCCCAGGCAAGTCTTCTCTGCCTTGCTTTACTTTGGGTTTAAAGACTCCGTTACTTAGAAATTCAGGAAGTATGGGAAACTAGTTCTTCAAATAGACTACTACTGGGCTTTTCTACGTCCCCTCTCCCCTGGATGTGTTTCTGTGAATGCCTGTGGGGAGGTCCGATGCCCTCTGGTGGGCCTTGTGTCCTACAATAAATGCCCTAAGTCACCAGCCACTCACCCGCTTTCTCGTTGGCCTCAGAGATGGCTGAGGAGAAGCGGTGCTACCTGGGGCATGTCAAGCACTTCTGTATCCGGGTGGAGAATGACTGGCACCGGGTGTACCTGGTGCGGAAGCTCAGCAGCCAGCGGGGGATGGAGTTCGTGCAGGGCCTCTCCAACCCCGGTCACCCGCACCACTGGGTGTTTCCCAAGGACGTTGTCAAGCAGCAGGTGAGAAGCGGGGCCCGGCAGCACACAAACATGCACCCCCACAGCCCCATACACCCCAAACCCACACCCCCCCTACCCTCACACCCTACCCCCCCACACCCCACCCCCTCACACCACCCACCAACACACCCCCACACCTCACCATCACACCCAGGGAAGGTGCCACTGCTTCTGCGTTCCGCCTACCCTTAGCATCCCCAGAGCCAGGAAGGAAACCTGCGCTTGTCTGTCTGGTCCTTGTCTCTGTGCTTCAGGTGATTTGCCCCAGCCTGTGATCATGTTTACACTGCCTGCTATATAGGGCCAAGGTGAGGGCACTCACCTCAGAGCTTCTTTAATTAGGCATCACTTCTAATTGAATTTCACTCAAGGAAAGTAGAACATTTTTGTGGCCTTTGCTTTCAGCAAATTAAACGTAGTTCAGCTTGCAAGGCGTGACCTTTTTACCTCTGGCAGGCAGAGACAGGCAAGAGCAAGAACTAGGAATAGAAGAATTGCATAAGAGGCTTCAAAGGCCAGGCTGGGTGCAGTGGCGTCCACCTGTAATTCCAGCACTATGGGAGGCTGAGGTGGGTGGATCACTTGTGGTCAGGAGGAGTTTGTCAAGACCAGCCTGGCCAACATGGTGAAACCTTGTCTGTACTTTAAAAAAAAAAAAAAAAATTAGCTGGATGTGATGGTGGGTGCTTGTAATCCCAGCTACTCGGGAGGCTGAGGCAGGAGAATCGCTTGAACCCGGGAGGCAGAGGTTGCAGTGAGCCGAGATTGTACTACTGCGCTCCAGCTTGGGCGATAGAGTAAGACTCCGTCTCAAAAAAAAAAAAAAAAAAAAAGAAGCTTCAAGGCCTCTCAGTGGTCCTTTCCAGATGCCCAGAAATTAACAAATTCTTATTGTCCAGGGGATACAAAAATGGTACTAAGAACCCCGGCACTGTTTGACTACCACTTGGGGTTGAGTTGACATGACTTTAGCCACCCAGCCTCACGTGTGGTGCAGTGCGCCACGAATGGAGGAAGCAAGCACCTCCCCAGGTAGCGCTGCCATCGGCAGGCGTTCCCTGCACTCGCACCTCTTCCTCTACTGAGGAGGAAGTTCCCTGGGAAAACGGCACCAGACTGTCCTGCCTCAGGCCAGGTTGGGGAATCCCAGCTCGGCTGCCTTTAAACCTCGAATGATGGACCACCTGGTTCCTGTATCTGTTAAGACGGTTCTTTGCAAAACATTCCTCCCATTGTTCACCCCCAACTAACCTCTGTATTCCTGGGGCTGCAGAAGGACCACCCAGGCCAGATGGATAGGTACCTGGTGTACGGCAATGAATACAAGGCTCTCCGTGATGCTGTGGCCAAAGCTGTCCTCGAGTGCAAGCCGCTGGGCATTGAGACTGCTCTGAAGGTAGGGTGGGCCCGTGGCTTCTCTCCGATACCAGGTGGCATCCCTTGGAGCCTGCGTGTTCCCTGGTTTATGTCAAATGATGCAGGGTGGTGGACCCCTGATGCGGCCCATCACGTGACATTGTATTGGAAGTCACATGCCCACAGCCTCCAGGGCACACTTGACCGGTGTGCTTGAACCAGTGGCTGGAACAGGACAGCTACGACAGTTGAGCTGGGTTGACAGATTTGCTGTGTCTTGCTGATCTGCCAAGGCCATCAGCAGCACCATTTATGTCCATTACTTCCTTTGAGACCCTGCTGGAAAACAGTCTAAGAAAGATGCTGACACAACTATTAATAGCAAAATTCATGTCTAGATGTATTCATAATTCAGATATGCTTGTGTGTTTAATAAAAATACATATGTTGGTGTAGTGTGGGAAGTTAAAAAATATAAAGATGTTTTTAGAATCTAACCTTTAAATTGGTCTGGTCTTGCTTCCTTTTTGAGTCCCTGTGCCAGGAAAAGAGGAAATGGAAAATCCTCTTTCTGCTCAGAAGTTTCTAAGACCAGTGAAGGAGTCAGAAGAACAGAGGGTGATTCCGTTGCTTCTGTCATTAAGCTGGCTGCTAAATATGCATTGAGTTTAATCTGAGAGTATTTCAGGAACTTTGTAGCCCAAAAGTTGCTTGCCAGAAGACTGCCCATGTGGGGCATGACCCCAGGTGTCCAGGCCTGGAAAAGGCTCCTTCCCTTTTGGTGGGTTGAAGGCTGAGGCACTTTTCTTTTCACATGCAAACTTCGCGGGCCTCTGGCCCTTAGGTAGATCTGGCAGGGGCGGCGGGTTGGGGGGGTCTATCCTATAATCACAGCACTTTGCGAGGCTAAGGCAGGCAGATCACAAGGTCAGGAGTTTGAGACCAGCCTGGCAAACATGGTGAAACCCCGTCTCTACTAAAAGAAAAAAAAAAAAAAATTAGCCAGGCATGGTTGCGTGTGCCTGTAATCCTAGCTACTCGGGAGGCTGAGTTAGGAGAATCGCTTGAACCCGAGAGGCAGAGGTTGCAGTGAGCCGAGATCGTGCCACTGCACTCCAGCCTGGGTGACAGAGCAAGACTCCATCTCAAAAAAGAAAAAAAAAGATGTGTTGAGCTTTTAAATTCTCACTTGATACCCTTGATTTTGCAGGCCTGCAAGACCCCCCAAAGCCAGCAGTCAGTCTACTTCCTGTTAACACTGTTTAGGGAGGTGGCTGTTTTGTACAGATCCCACAGTGCGAGCCTCCACCCCACGCCAGAGGTGAGTAACTGCCTGCAGGGCTGTGTTCAAAGTCTCAGTATTTGGAGGGATTTTATTGAATTGAATGAAAGTTATCAACACAAATCATGCCATAATTTTTTTATCTAGGATAGGTTTTCAACCTTGTCATGTGGAGGAACTATTTTCTGTTTAACCCAAAGCTTGTAGAATTATGATGAAAACTAAAGCCAAGAACATAAGATAATGTTTAACAAAATAGAGTATCAAAATTAATGCTTACGTATGTGGATGCTGTGTTTGTATAAGCCCAATTCTCTTCTCTGAAAAATCTCCCCCTCAAATGGTGGTGATGTCTCCATATTTACCTTGATATTTGATGTGTATTTGGTGTCAGTGTATGCCTAAGAGCAATCCACACAATATTCTTTGATACATCTTAATGTTAAGTTTTTTTCCTGTCAGCAATGTGAAGCTGTGAGCAAATTCATTGGCGAATGCAAGATCCTTTCACCTCCTGATATCAGCCATTTTGCAACATCGCTCGTGGACAATTCTCTGCCATTGTTCAGGGCGAGCCCCAGTGACAGCAACCTTGAGGGAGCGGTGACAGAAATGGCCATTCATGCTGCAGCCATCCTTCTGTGTGGACAGAATAAACTCTTGGAGCCCCTAAAGAATCTGGCCTTCTCCCCAGCCAACATGGCGGTAAGAGTAGGCCACAATTCCATTGGCCTTCACTGGAACACCCCCCCGCCAGAGCTTGTCACTGTAGAGACCGAGCTGCAGCTGTGGGAACTCTTGAGCATATTTATCTTCAGTTCTCTGCCTTTGTGTTACTTGATTCTTGAGCACACAAGATAGTGACAGACTTGCCTTGCCCTTTGTTATTTCACAGGGAGCTGTTCTGTTTTCTTCACAGATAGCCTGAGAAGTCCAGTAGAAGGAAAGCAGAGTTCCCTTTCTTCCTCTAGGCCTCCTGCTGAGCAGCAGCACCCAGGTGACAAGCTCGCTTATCTAGAGCTGTCTCTGTTTTCTTGTTTTCCAGCATGCTTTTCTTCCAACCATGCCTGAAGACTTGCTGGCTCAAGCTCGGAGGTGGGAGGGTCTGGAGGGAGTCCGCTGGTACAGTAAGTGTTGGGGTCTGGATGACCCCATACTCCTTTCAGCTTCAAAGGGTGTCCAGATGCTATGAAGCATTGGGTTCGACTTGGGGTCCATGTGGTTTGTGCCTCAGGGTCCAAAACCACCTGCATTCTACCGGTGGCATCTGCAGAAGATGAATGGCTTGAAGGAGCTGGTACTCCGCCGGCTAGATGATCCAAACCATTTCATTTCTTTGTCGTGTGGAAAAGGCCCTCTGTGATGAACTTCTGTTCTCTGGAATATGCCATTTTGGGAGAAGGGAGGGACTGGGAACCACATCAGAGACGCATTCAAAGGCCCACCACAAAACAAAGTTTTTGACACAAAGCTCTTCTGAAATATATGAAATATAGAACTGGGAGACTGACTCATATAACCCATGACATGTAAATTTTGCTGTTGCCCGAGTAAATATTTTAAAACTAGTTTTTAAAGTTGTTATAAAATACGCTCATGACAAAAAAAAATCAAATAGAAAGGTCTAGAATCCTGTCCACCTTGCCTCCAAAGGTACCCCTGGTATGGGCCTATATTCTAATTGCTCTTTACTTGATAAAATTAATAAAATTAGACTCGGACATTTTTCACTGACAACATACATTTATTAAGCTTCAGGCAGGTGTCATATAACTTAAATTAGCGTGGGATGCTCTGGACACTCATTCTCATATTGTGGTCAGGGCCAGAGAGTAGAGAGTTAGCTTTCCCTTTTCAATGTCAGTCATTCGGTGAAACCTCATTAGCCAATGTGTGTCCTGTTCTCTTCACAGCTTGTCCCAACGGCCATCCTTGCTCCGTGGGAGAGGTGAGTCTTGGTATTTAAGATAGGGTTTGAGGGGTGGCATGCACTCCTGGGTTGGAGGAGGGGGATCGTGGGTCAGGAGAGTGAGGCTCTCGGCCTTCCAGGAGTGCCCAGGCTCACCGAGGAGTGCCCAGGGTGCTCTGAGCAGGGCAACATCAATGGCACTAAGAGTTTCTAGCCCAGGGCTTCTCAGCCTCAGCACTGTGGACGTGGCTCTGCAGCACGGGCTGTCCTGTGCACTGCGGGCTGTCTGGTAGTATGCCTGACCTCGAGTCCCTGGATGCCAGGAGCACCCCCTCCTCCCAGTGTGACAGCTAAAACTAGACATTGACAAAGGTCCCCTAGGAAAGAAAATTGCTACTGGTTGGGAACTGCTGCTAGCCATTCTTTCTAGCCACTGCAGCATGGGGGTCAGTGAGCCTTGTCTTGATAGAATGGCAAGGTGTTGCCTGGACCACAGGCTGCATTATTAGCCCTCAGAGGAGGTGTGGTCCAGATGCCAAAGGAAAAAGCCATGTGTAGACTGTGCGCCATGGGGGAAGAACTGTTGATTATTCCTCTCTGGATTCCCAAGCATCTAGCCTAGAGCCCTCCATATGCAGTATCTGTACTTGCTGAGCAAGAGGCTGGTGGGTTGAGCTGATACGTGGTAGTTAGTTATTAATGTTACTTACTTAGTTACTTGGTTGAGACGTGTCTGGCTCTCTTGCCCAGGCTGGAGTGCAGAGTGACATGATCATAGCTCGCTATAAACATTGAACTCCTTGGCTCAAGCAATCCTCCTGCCTCGGCCTCCCAAAGTGTTGGGATTATGAGCCACTGTGCCCAGCCTGATGCATGTCATTTAATAACGTATATAAGAGATACAGAGGGATAAAAACTTACATACACTTCATTTTTCTGAGCTTCAATCACTTCTTTGTCCATGAAATGAGGACATTGAAATAGATTCTGTCCAAGAATGCTCTCAGCTCTGAAATTCTGTAACTGGTTTGGTGTGTTATCAGCTGTGACTCTCAGTATATAGTGGCACAATATCTGATTTTGAAAAATGAGCCTTTGGAAGTAGATTATATGATTAGATTTTTTTAAATAAGAAAAGTCCAAGCCAGGTGTGGTAGGTCACACCTCTAATCCCAGCACTTCGGGAGGCCAAGGCAGGTGGATTGCTAGAGCCCAGGAGTTTGAGACTGGCCTGGGCAACATGTTGAAACCCCATCTCTACAAAAAATACAAAGCATCAGCAGGGCAGGGTCGTGCATGCGTGTAGTCCCAGCTACTTGGGAGGCTTTTGCTTGAGCCTGGGGAGGTCAAGGCTGTAGTGAGCCGTGATGGTGCCACTGTACTCCAGCCTGGAGGACAGAGGCTCTGTCTCATAAAAATTAATATGTGAAAAAGTCCAAATGGACATAAGGAAGTCAGTTTGGAAGCTATTCTAGTATTCTTGGTATTAGATCATGAAGTGCCACAGGCTAGTGTGATAGATGGAGGGATGGAAAAAGTGCTGAATACAAGAAAGAAAGGTTGAATTTTATGTATTTGTCTATAAAGTGTCACTCTGGGAATAAAGCTTAAATTGTCTCACTTATTAAAAAAACAGTTCCAGTTTGCCCATGTGCAACATTAGTGAGTACCTACCCTGTCCCCATGGGTTCTCCACCCACCCGAAACAAGCACACACTGGGACAGACAATCCGAGGGTGCTCACGTCCACCGGTGATAAGGAGGTGTTCATTTGCATGATGGCATTTGTGAATAAAACAGTACTGCTCCAGAAGTGGTTCTAGTGCCCTGTCTTCACCCTAGTGTGGCCAGCCGATGGAACAGAGCACCTGCATTGACTGCCATGCGCCGATTGGAGGCACTAACCACAAACCTCAGGACGGCTTTCATCTGGTCAAGTATGTGGGTCAGGATTCTATTTCCTAAGTACTCAAACCTTGGGGTGTTGGGCTGTTTTTATTCCAGCTGATAAAGTGATACTCAAGATAGTACTAATTACTCCAGTACATGTGGCCCTGTGTTATATTGAATAGCAATGCCAGAGTCCCAGCAGTCACGCAGCAGGGAGGCATCTGATCTGTTGTTGGCTCCCTGGGCCCTGAAACGCAAAGCAGGCTACCGATTAACAGCTGTTAATATGAATACAGATGCCTTCCTTTTGGGCCTTGGGTGCACCTTCTGTAGAAATATGCATGACATAAACAGATGATCTAATTCACGGGGACATCTATGTCTGCAGGACCAAAACCTGGGCATCTGTCTGTCTCAGCAGATGCCATCTCACTTGCCAGCAATCTTAGCTTTCTCTGTTTTTTATTTTTTGAGAAAAATGAAGAGACATAGTCTTATGAAATACCAGACTTCAGAATCCAGATACAAATCCGATCCCACAATCCTATGCTGAGATGAATATGGTTCTAAATGCTCCTTTCAGAGAGTGAGTGGGACCTGCATGGGGGCCTCACATTCTGACTGTTCCCTGCAGTCACAGCTTAAAATACTTTCATGTTATCTCCAGAAACTATCACAGTGTCCTCCAACCTCTAATAGTTTTGCCACTGAGAGCATCTGCCACACTGCATCTCCTGTCTGCCGGACTTTAGATCCCAGTTTTTCCTTTGGGGAAATGAGAACGATATGGACACCCATGGGATGCCAACTGTCCTCCCAAACTCTAGCTGTTCTTAGCCTAACCGCTCCTCTCCTGACAAAGACTTCAGTGGAAAAGACGGGTCCGGGCCTGCGTCCTAACACCCTGCCCGGGGATCAGCATCAATAGCACACAGCACAGCCACCTGACGCTGAGAATGCGGTGCGGTCTGGTCCGCCGGAAAGGCGAGTCTGTCATGAGAGTGACTCTTAGGAACATGGTCCAGGCTTTGTGGAACAGCAAGAACTTTTGACATAACTCTCTTCTCAGCCGTGAGCCTCACTCCAAGTGCTGAGAATGTGCAGCGCGCCGAAGCGGCCAGCCTCAGCCTCTGTCTTGTGTTCTCTCGTTCTTTCCAGCAACAGCGCAGACAGAACGCAGACCGGCCATGTGCTAGGCGACCCGCAGCAGAGAGACGTGGTGACATGTGACCGAGGGCTGCCCCCAGTGGTCTTCATCCTTATCCGGCTACTCACTCACTTGGCTCTGCTTCTGGGAGCTTCCCAGAGTTCCCAGGTATAACCCAGTGCTGCCAAACAATGTGCTAAGTTACTCTAGCAAGAACCTGCTTTCGCTTCTTCCCAGGGAGTCCTTTTGTCTCGAGTCCTAGCTGCCATCTACGCGTTTTGGAGATAATTAGTCTACAAAGTAATAGCCAAGTTATACATCTTCATGTTTCCCCCTGTGGCATATGATGGTATGGGGGGAACTACTTCCCAGATTATATAAAATCCACTTCAAATTAACACTCTGTGTCTTTGGTCCACATCTGGGAGTAGAGAGGCTGACATCTTCATTATTTTACCTGTGTCTTCATTGTAGCTAGGGAAGAAAGAGCACACTGCATAACCAAGATGGCCAACAGTACAATCTGAAAATTCTTTATCTCACTGTAATAACAGAAAAGCCAGCAGCTGTTCCGCTTGCTAGCCTCCTTTCACCTGTTTGAATCACACCTGGATCACTCCGCAGTTTTCATCTTAGAAACCGCCTGCCGCCTCTATGCTGGTGCTCCACTCCCAATGGCCTCTACCAGGCTCACCATCTTCTCTACAAACCAGATCCCCGCTGAACGCTCTGTTCCATTGCCCCCACAGGCTCTGATAAACATCATTAAGCCTCCAGCGAGGGATCCAAAAGGCTTTCTGCAGCAGCACATCCTGAAGGACCTGGAGCAGTTGGCCAAGATGCTGGGACACAGTGCCGACGAGACCATCAGCGTGGTCCACCTCGTCCTGCGCAGGCTTCTCCAAGAGCAGCACCAGCTCTCTAGCAAAAGTGAGGAAAGGGGCAAGGGCTGGGCGGGGATCACACAGCACAACAGCAGTGCAAGCAGGTTCGCTGCCTTGTGGGCCACCCCACACGCAGCCAGTCTGAGCTCTGTCTGTGCTGTTGCTGGAAAGAATGAGAGAACACACAGAGAGAAAACTGTGTCTAGGGAAGGCGATGCCTGGAGCTGGAAAAAGGAAGCACTTTGCTTGCCCAGAGGCTGGAAGGAGCTGCTCTGTTCCCTCCATTCACCCCTGCCTGGCTAAGACCTGCAGTATTCAGGAGCGTCTGCACACAAGTGATATATGGGGAGTCTTCAGTTCTCAAGTCAGCCCTGTAGGTCATTCCCCTACCATGCTGGGAGCACGTGTTGTCCACACGGAGCATGTGTGTCAAAGGATCAATCACCATCATAGTTGTGTGCTAATTTATTAAATGTTTATATGTCCACAGTTATGTAAAAAAAAAAAAAGCTATAGAATATTGTATTCACTGAGCTAATTTTCTATTTTAAAAATTTAAATCCATACAGAAAGAAAAGGTCTGTAAGATAACTTAGTAAAATGGTAATCTGTGAGTGGTGGAATTAAAAGTGATTTTCCTTTGCTAATCTGCAAAAATCACAATTACCATTGTGAGGACAATGTTAATTTAAAGTAATAACAATAACAGCAATAAGAAGTCCTGCCCCATGACAAGAAAATCTGCTCCCACCTCAGGTACTTCTTTGTCCAAAACTGGCATTCCTATTTATTTTCCATTTTGAACAATCTGATTTTATTTTAAGCCTCTTATTCTGGTGGGATTTCAGCAAGGTGAGCGCACCCACACTCACACTGATGAAATGACAGAATCCTGGAAGCAGGTGGACAGTTCCCGCAGCACTCTGCATCTGTGTGGTCTGCCTCAGGGCTTGGGTGGCAGCAGCTGAGATGGCTGGCGGTAGCCTGGGCCACTCTTACTATTCCCTGGGCTTTGGAGCTTAAGTTCTGTTCTTTCAGTATTTTTTTTCAAAATGGTTCTAAGATTACAATTATGTAGGGTAGAGGAATTTTTAGAGATTGACGTTATCTTCAAAAGATCATTAAGTTGGTGATAACAACAGGAAGTATTTCAAAATACTTAGATTAATTTAGAAAGCTATTACCTGAAAACCAGTGTTATTTCTATTAAACACTTATTTAGGGTTTATTATACACAGACTGCTGTATTCTTTGTGCCTTGGGTAACCTACACATTTGGAGTTTTGTAGGGTTTTTAAATTTTGACCCAAGATTGTCAACTAAAGAAATGAGGAACAACTGGGAAAAGGAAATCGCAGCTGTGATTTCTCCTGAACTGGAGGTAAGCAGTAAGTGGTGACAGCTGTGTTGCTCCTCTGTCCAGAAAGGAAGGGTCTCGGCGTCCGCTGAATGCTCCTTGCCTGTTGCCCCTCATAGAGGTGCCAGCAAGAGCCTTTGGCTGAGCCCCAGATTCTGATGCTCCCCACCTCGAGTCACTCCATCCTCCTCCCGTCCCCAAGTGCTCTTCCCTCCTGCAGCTGGTCATGAAGTCAGTCCGAGGAATTCCTGGGAATCCAGCAAGTGCAGGCAGTATTTTTCTCTCCATTACTTTTTACAGCAGAATGTAATGTATGAGGTAGAGAAATAAACTATCACATATATATGCACTAAAAATGAACTGACAATCATAGATTACTCATCTAGCAGCCAGAATGTTACTAAGAGTAATATAGGTTTCTGAATCTCATTCTGTTTGGGGAGACATACATCTATAAATGACACTGAAATTAGAAGATCAAAGGGAATACCTGATTACATGCTCAGAGCAGGGGACAAATGCCCTTGTATGCAGATGCCCACTGGTGGAGTTACTGGGTGTTACAATCTGTTTGTAGCAATACCTCACTTCCAGAATTTTTTTTTCATTTTCTCCATCCAGCATCTAGATAAAACCATTCCCACCGTGAATGATCTCATCAGCCAAGATAAGCGTATCAGCTCTAACCCTGTGGCCAAAATAATATATGGTGACCCAGTGACCTTCCTGCACCACCTGCCCCGGAAAAGTGTGGTCCATTGCTCTAAGATTTGGAGCTGCAGGAAAAGGATTACAGTTGAGTACCTCCAGCACATTGTGGAACAGAAAAATGGCAAAGAAAGAGTGCCCATCCTCTGGCATTTCCTGCAGAAGGTACGTCTGGCTTACTGTGGCTCCCTCCCTTTTTCGGTGCAGAGTTCCCCAGTAGACCTGAAGGCCCTGGGCTTTTACATAGTATATTCATTCTTAACGGACTATTTCAGTGCTTTGATTTTGAATAGGATGTAGCAGAAGACTCAGGGCTAGAGATCTTTGTACATATCAAACTGTAAGATTGCCAGAAGCGTAAAGTCACAGACGAATTACACACCCAGGTTGGGATTAGCAATGACCTGTTGGGAAGCTGGAGGCCAGGAGAGGACCTCCCCTCATCACTCAGCCAGACAGAAAAGGATGCAGCTCTTTCCTAGCCACTCTGTTCCTCTCTGTCCACAGTGCTGGAGCATGGGCAGATCAAACAAAACTCCTCCCTGTGCCTAAGCATCGAGGCGTAGATGGAAGATGGGAGTGAGTGGGTGTGTGCTGGCGGTGGTGGGGTACTGGGGAGCAGTCAAGTGTACTGGTCACATCTGTTGGAATTAGAAATATACTAACTTTCATCCATTCGCACTTTCATTTTCTACAATAGATTGTCTAATCATTTCTCTCCATGGACTAGTATTTGCTGTCTAGCAAGGATGAAGATGATTTGGGAACTTCTGTTTATCAGTTGAGGAGGATGAGTTCACAATGACAGGAAGGACTTCCTGTCAATACTGTGGTCTCTCTCTGAGATGCAGTTTCATTACATCGAAGATGCTTAGATCCTAGGTCTTTGGAAGGACACCCAAGAATAAGGCCAGCCCTCGCTGCCTAAGCTCTGGGTCTCTTCTTTCAGCAGCTTCTCTCCGTACCCAGCCAGTCACATGGGCCCAAGGGACAGATTTCCTTCATCAGCCTTTGGTGGACGCGGCTGATGTGTCAGCTCCATAGAGGCTGGGCTCCCTCTTCTCCGCCCTCCATTTCTAACACACTGCACTGTCTGTAGACTTGTGGGAAGAACTTGTGGGAAGCCCTTTTCCCGTTTTCAAGCTCGATGCTGCATCACAGGAAATGACACTGACCAGATTAAGCTACAAATACAAGTCTCGCAGCCAGTCTCAAAGTCTGTATCCCCAATAACATTTTTTAGGTAAATAAAAATTGTTACCGGGTGGTCTTCCCTTCTCCAGGAAGCAGAGCTAAGGCTGGTAAAGTTCCTGCCTGAGATTTTGGCCTTGCAAAGGGGTCTAGTGAAGCAGTTCCAGAACGTCCCGCAAGTTGAATACAACTCCATCAGAGGCTTCCTCAGCAAGCACAGCTCAGGTGCAGCTCTGCTCTGACAAGACCAGGACTGTCCCGTGTTTGGTGGTTCGAAAGGATCACTGCATAGGGGGACAGGGTGGGATGCAGGGGAGGAGGCGCTGATGGGTGCTCTATAGCCTAAGCCTTTACCATGCGGTGAAGGGTGCTTGAACCCCAAAAACATATTAGAAGCTTTCGCCACAGCTGAAAAGCACCTCCCTCTCTTGCTCCTCAAACTCAGCTCACTGCTTCAAACAGCACCTCAGACATGCTTGTGACTGCACAAAGCAGCAAAGATGGGCTCTCGGCAGAGCACGTAACTAGGGTGGTTTGGCCCTTTCAGGGGGTTGCTATCATACGGTTCTTATAAAGTATTCTGTTCAACAGATGGGTTGAGGCAGCTACTTCAGAACAGGATCACAGTCTTTCTGTCGACATGGAACAAACTGAGGAGATCGCTTGAGACGAACGGTTAGTGTCCTGTCCCCTGTACCACTAAGCATTCCAGGAGAGCCTGGTCTGAAAGCTCTTCTCATCAGCCTGACTCGGCCCATACCTCTCAACACACAGCACTGTGTTTGTTTTTGTTTTTGAGATGGAGTCTTGCTCTGTCGCCAGGCTGGAGTGCAGTGGCACCATCTCGGCTCATTGCAACCTCTGCCTCCCGGATTCAAGCAATTCTCCTGCCTCAGCCCCTCGTAGAGACAGGGTTTCACCACGTTGCCCAGGCTGGTCTCAAACTCCTGAGCTCAGGCAATCCACCTGCCTTGGCCTCCCAAAGTGCTAGCATTACAAGCGTGAGCCACTGCACCTGGCCAGCACTGTTAATGCTTAACTTGTGTCTCTTTTGATGGTGGTGTCTGGATAAGTAAAATAGTGTCAGGAAAATAAACCCTCAGTCCTCTTCAGTCCCTAAATATGGCATCAAAAGGAAGCTGAAAGCATTTGAAACTCTATCAGCATACGAGATGGGGCAGAACCGAGACCTGGCTCCCGGCTGTGTGTGGAGCTGATGGCTTCTGCATCCCTCCTCCCCACACCTAGATTCTGTGAGGAGTTGGAACTCCTCTCTGCTTAAGCATAACCCTGTCGTTTAAAGGCGTGATCAACCTACCCAAAGCCTACTGCAGCACTGACTTGGATCTGGACACTGATTTTGAGATCCTCTTGCCACGCCGACGGGGCCTGGGCCTCTGTGCTACTGCTCTCGTCAGCTACTTGATTCACCTACACAATGAAATTGTCTATGCCGTGGAAAAACTCTCCGAGGGAAACAACAGGTGTGTGCACGAGCCACCAGGAAGTGGCGCCTGCTCAGCCCGGAGTCCCTAAGCCCAGTGGGGCAGACATAAGCAAGCTTCAGCCCCTTCCCTAACAGACAGTCACTCCTTCAGCCGCCCCCACCAGCGACCCGCCCCATACTTGGGTAGGGTTTTCCTCTGCTCCAACTGTGAGAAATAGGAGCCGGCTCCCTGCAACGTAGAGCCCTTGGTCTGCATGCCCGGCCTGGACGCTGAGCACTGTCTTTCTGCCCCTCAGCTATTCCGTGGATGCCGCCGAGGTCACTGACCTGCATGTCATCAGTTACGAAGTGGAGCGGGACCTGACTCCACTGATTCTCTCCAACTGCCAGTACCAGGTGGAGCAGGACAGAGAGACCCTGCAGGAGTTCGATCTGGAGAAGATTCAGCGGCAGATTGTCAGCCGCTTCCTCCAGGGCAAGCCCCGGCTGAGCCTCAAGGTAGGGCTGACTCCTGCCACTGCTGCTCATTTGGTCGGTGTGTCTGTTGTGAACAAGCAGCCCTTGGTGTGTTTCTCGCGAGAGGGAAGCAGCACCTCACCCTGCAGTCTGGTCTGTGTCCCCTCCCTCACACCTGCAGCTCCCAAGGCCACCATGCCACCGGTATCTCCGGGCCGCAGGGCTCTCCTGAATGCTCTCCTGCAGGGCCATCTGCACCGCAGTCCCCCAAGGAACTGTTGAGGTCTTTTTTTGAAACAGGGTCTCACTCTGTCGCCCAGGCTGCAGGGCAGTGGTGCCAAGCCTCTACCTCTGGGCTCAAGCGATCCTCTCACATCAGCTTCCCAAATAGCTGAGATCACAGGTGTGCACCACCGTGCCCGGCTAATTTGTATATTTTTTGGTAGAGATGGGGCTTCACCACGTTGCCCAGCTGGTCTCGAGCTCTTGGGCTCAAGGGATCCACCCGCCTAGGCCTCCCAAAGTGCTGGGATTACAGGCGTGAGCCACCGTACCCAGCTGACTGTTGAGGTCTTGATTCTACCAGTTAATGGCACTACCACCCCCACAGCCCCTCTTCCTTCAGCCTCCATGGGTAACCTGCCAGCAGGTGCCATTAGCTGTGCCTTCTGTGTGTCCTCACCTGACTGCCAAAGCCCACTCTGTAGTTAGAAGCATCTTGTACGTTGGACTGCTAGCCACTCCTAACTGGTGCCCACCTCCAGGTTCTTCAGTCCACGGCCTAAACCCACATCTGGCTCTCTTCACCCTGTGCCGGATGACCCTGCCTGGCCTCTCACAGCATATGGGATAAAGCCGACACTCTGTTGTCTGGTATGGGAGGCCCTGTAGCTCGGCCCAGCCCAACCTTCCAGCCCTGCCTCCAGCCACTTAGCCCATTTCCCTGAACTGCATCCCGTGACCTCACGCACTGGAGCCACACAGCAGGCACTTCCCCATCTCTGTTCTTTCGCTGGACGCACTTGTTCCTTCCAGCTGCAGTCAAATCTACTGTACTTATGTATGGTACCACCCGCAACTGGGCCAGAAACTGTGAGAGCCCACGGCTTTTTTTTTTTTTTTTTTTTTTTGAGACAGAGTCTCGCTCTGTCACCCAGGCTGGAGTGCAGTGGTGCGATCTCAGCTCGCTGCAAGCTCCACCTTCCAGGTTCACTCATGCCATTCTCCTGCCTCAGCCTCCCGAGTAGCTGGGACGACAGGCACCCGCCACCAGGCCTGGCTAATTTTTTTTGTATTTTTAATAGAGACGGGGTTTCACTGTGTTAGCCAAGATGGTCTCGATCTCTTGACCTCGTGATCCGCCCGTCTCTGCCTCCCAAAGGCGGTTTTTAATTCATTCTCACAGCCATGTCCTCTGGCAGAGTGACTGCCTGTGCATGGTCTGTGCCTTTAGTGGCTGAATGAATAAATGAATGGGATATGCACAAATACCTGTTGCCCTAGCACCTCCTGTGGCGAAGCAGGTCACGATGATGTGACAATATCTTGTCATGTAATTGGCTGTGGGGACTCCGCTGGATTCCCAGTTGTGTTACTATTTCCATAGATGGTGGGTTAATGACAGAGAGGGGCGCTCTTAGCCAAGGGATACACTGGGCAGCGTGGCACTACGCTGGAGTGTTCTGGCTGCAGATTCTGTTTGTCATCTGCTGGAAATGTCCATGATGGATTTAATTTTAAAAAACTTTTCTTTCCCAATTTAGGGAATACCCACTCTGGTATACAGACACGACTGGAACTATGAACATCTCTTTATGGACATCAAGAACAAAATGGCGCAGGTGATCCCGATAAACCTGATCCTGTGCATGGGGCTTTCTGCCTTCTCGGTGTGTTTCCTCCATGTTGGGCCTACTCCAGCCTTGCCCCGGGTGTTTGCTGTGAGCCACGGTTTCTGCGGCCTCCCTGAGGACCCCAGGGGGCTCCCTTGCAGAGGGCAAGCAAGACAGCAAATCAGCAAGTTTTCTTGTAGAGTAAAAGCAGATTGACATCTTGTGGGTTCGATTCTTAGGAATGATGTCATGGCCATGCCTGCTGAAGCAGAAAGTCCATGGAACCGGTTTGTTCCTGCTGTCTGCATAGGTAGACCTGTGTGTCTTCTCCATGACCTCCAGGAACTGCCTGCACACAGTGCGCCCAAGTGTCAACTCTTAGAGAGTTGACCCCACATGTGGCTTGGGCAGTGAAGGGGCTCAGCTCTCTTACCAGGTGGTGAGACACCAGAAACCCAGCCCATAGACATCCCTCTCCTGCTTTTCATTTTCCAGGACCCTCTCCCCAGCTCGGTCATTAGTGCCATCAGTGGACAGCTGCAGTCCTACAGCGATGCCTGTGAAGCGCTGTCTATCGTAGAAGTCACTCTGGGGTTTCTGAGCACAGCTGGTGGGGATCCAAACATGCACCTGAATGTGTATACTCAAGACAGCCTGAAAATGGGTGATCAGACGACTCACGTGTTAAAGGTGGGTCTCACACCGAAAAGGAAATCGGCACAGCCCCTCACCCTGGTCTCCTGCTTCCTGCGAGGGATAGGAGCATTCAGGGAGTGCCACTCTAGGCGCTCCTGAAAAGGATGAGGAGACAAGAACAACTGCACACCCAGTGAGTCCAGCATAAACAGGACACACCAGGGACAGTAGAGACAGACGCGCTAGAAATGCCAGCAGTCTAGATAGAGCCCAAATGTGACTGAGTACATGAGGCCCCTGCAAACCGCGTGATGTGAGCGGACTGTGAGGTGCCGCAGGAGGGAACTGGTAGATAGGACAGAGATGGCCTTCACAAGGAGGGAGATCACATGAGTACAGGGCAGAACGAAGAGAAGAATGCCTGTGTGGAGGGCACTCAGGCTCCCTGGTGCACGACACGAGTGCAGGTGTGAGACCTCAGCCCCCACTCAGGAATTCTATTCCTTCTGCAGGCCTTAAACAGATGCCAGTTAAAACACACCATTGCCCTCTGGCAGTTCCTGTCTGCTCATAAGTCTGAACAGCTGCTGCGGCTGCAGAAAGTAAGTCTGGTCTCTTCCTCTCCACTGGACAGAGGGACTGCGCTCCCTTCTCCCTGCAAGCTTTAATGCTTCATTTGCTCTTCCGTCGTTTTAGGAGCCATTTGGGGAAATCAGTTCAAGGTACAAAGTGGATCTGAGCCCGGAAAATGCTAAGCTCCTCAGCACATTCCTAAATCAGATTGGCCTAGATGCCTTCCTGCTAGAGCTGCACGAAATGATACTCTTGAAACTAAAGAACCCCCAAACCGAGGGGAGCTTCAACCCTGAGTGGAGGTATGGATCTGCACACCTACAGGGCAGGGCAGACACAGTGTTGTGCTCTCTCTTGTGATCTTCTATAGACACAAAAATGGTTCTTTTCTTACCACAAGATCCCATTTCCTGCTTTTTGCCATTACCAGGGGACCTGAGGACTGGCTTTTTGGTTTTAATCTCTACTGGGTTTTCTTTAAGCAATTACACAAGTTTTTTTTCAGACAAGAGTCTTGCTCTGTTACCCAGGCTGGAGTGCAGTGGAGTAATCTCAACTCACTGCAACCTTGGCTCACTGCAACCTCCACCTCCCGGGTTCAAGCAAGTCTCATGCCTCAGCCTCCCAAGTAGCTGGGACTACAGGCGTGTACCACCACGCCTGGCTAATTTTTGTATTTTTAGTAGAGACAGTTTCACTGCGTTGGCCAGGCTGGTCTCGAACTCCCGGCCTCAAGTGATCTGCCCTCCTTGGCCTCTCGAAGTGCTAGAATGAAAAGGCGCGAGCCACTACACCCAGCCTAAAAGTCATATATTCTACTTTTAACAAGTAGACTATGTCAAATAGAGGTACACTTTAAATTTGATAGAAAAAGCTACCTTAGGCCGGGTGTGGAGGCTTACCCTGTAATCCCAGCACTCTGGGAGGCCGAGGTGGGTGGATCACCTGAGGTCAGGAGTTCAAGACCAGCCTGGCCAACTGGTGAAACTGTGTTTCTACTAAAAATACAAAAATTAACCAGGCGTGGTGGTACACGCCTGTAGTCCCACCTACTCAGGAGGCTGAGGCAGGAAAATTGCTTTAACCTGGGAGGTGGAGATTGCAGTGAGCTGAGATCGCACCACTGCACTCCAGCCTGAGCAACAGAGGGAGACTTCATCTCAAAAAAAAAAAAGAATAGAAAAAGCTATACCAATGTATACAGTGTATGAGAATATTCAACATTGGATATTATCCATCTTTTACATAGTTGCCAATCTAATGGCCAAAATGGTATCTCATTTTCACTTGTATTTCTCCATTTACCATGAGGCTGAACGTGTTTTTTATATTTATCCATTTGTATATCATCCTCTGAATTGCCTTTATTTTTTATTTTTTGAGACAGTGTCTCACTCTCACCCAGGCTGGAGTGCAGTGGCACAATCTTGGCTTACTGCAACCGCTGCCTTCTGGGTTCAATCGATTCTCCTGCCTCAGCCTCCCTAGTAGCTGGGATTACAAGTGCCAACCACCATGCCCAGCTAATTTTTTGTATTTTAGTATAGAGACGGGGTTTCTCCATGTTGGCTAGGCTGGTCTCGAACTCCTGACCTCAAGTGATCCACAAGCTTTGGCCACCACACCCAGCCTAAATTACCTCTTAATATCTTTTTCTCTTGCGCTTTGTCTCCGTGATGGTTGTGACAGCTCTTTGCATAGAACAGGGGTTCATCTTCTATGCCGTGTGCCACAGTGCTCTATTTCAGCCTTTAATTTTATGAAGTCAAAGCTGACAGAATTTTCCTAAAAGGGTTTCTATACAAAAACACTTACTAGGATCTTCCTTATCCCAGGATTATAAACTAGCCTTTTTTTTTTTTTTTCTTTTTTTGAGATGGATTCTTGCTGTGTCACCCAGGCTAGAGTGCAATGGTGTGATCTCAGCTCACTGCAACCTCTGCCTCCTGGGTTCAAGCGATTCTTCTGCCTCAGCCTCCCGAGTAGCTGGGACTACAGGCATGCATCTGCCCGGCTAATTTTTTTGTATTTTTAGTAGAGACGGGTTTCACCATGTTGACCAGGCTGGTCTCGATCTCCTGACCTCAAGTGATCTGCCCGCCTCGGCCTCCCAAAGTGCTAGGATTACATGAGTGAGCCACCGCGCCCGGCCTGTCCTCTCTCTTTTTGTGCTTTCACATACTTGTTTTATTCACCAGTTTATGTTTAGGTGTAAAGTAAGGATTTAACTTGATGTTTTCCTGACTAGATCATCAAACTCCAGTCTTCCTCACCAATATGTTTCCTATTTGCTATCTTCCTCCATTATGCTATGTGGCATATACTACATACATTTATGTTCTTTCAACTTATTCAACAAGTCTTTACTAGCCTGTGCTTTTCATGTAGATAAAAAAGATCCCTTTCCTAGAGAATTTCCAGTCTTTGTTAATGTGAAACATGTAATAGAATACAAGGTTTTTTGAATGGGGAGGCCTTGTTTATGCAACCCTGTAAATAAACTTCACCTTGCTAGAGGGCCTGAAGTCATGTGAAGGGGCCAGCACAGGGCTTGCTCCGTGGACTTCTGTCGTGTTTGTGTACTGCATGTGGGAAGCAGCAGTCAGGCACCAGAGCCTTGAACCCAGGATGCTAGTCCCAGTTCAGGAGCTCAGGTCATTGACCTGAAACTGCTCCTCAGGATTTCTGGGGGTTTTTTTTTTTTTTTTTTTTTTGAGGCGGAGTCTCACTCTGTTGCCCAGGCTGGAGTGCGGTGGTGCAATCTTGGCTCACTGCAAGCTCCACCTCCTGGGTTCAAGTGATATTCCTGCCTCAGCCTCCCGAGTAGCTGGGATTACAGGCGCCCACCGCCACACCTGGCTAATTTTTTTATTTTTAGTAGAGATGGGGTTTCTCCATGTTGGCTAGGTTGGTCTCGAACTCCTGACTTCAAGTGATCCACCCGCCTCAGCCTCCCAAAGTGCTAGGATTATAGGTGTGAGCCACTGCACCCGGCCTAGGATTTTAAGTCTTAACGAGCATTTTGGTTCTGCTGATGACAACAGGAAAAAGTGACATGAGGGGACTGATTGGTCCCCTTATGTTATATGGGAGACTTTTTTTTTTTGAGACAGGATCTCAAAAATCTGTGGCCCAGGCTGTGGGCCAGGCTGGAGCGCAGTCGTGCAATCTCAGCTTGCTGTAGCCTCCACCTCCTGGGCTTAAGTGGTCCTCCCACCTCAGCCTCCTGAGTAGCTTGGGACTATAGGCATACACCACCATGTGCCTAGCTAATTTTTGTATTTTTGCTAGAGACAGGGTTTCACCACGTTGCCTAGGCTGGTCTTGAACTCCTGAGCTCCACTAATCCACCCACCTCAGCCTCCCACAGTGCTGGGCTTACACACATGAGCCACAGTGCTGAGGAGACTGTTTTAAATGCTCTCTTATTCTTTGGTTTTTCAGCCTGAGAGACACTCTGGTAAGTTACATGGAAACTAAAGAAAGTGAAATTCTTCCTGAAATGGAATCTCAGTTCCCAGAAGAGATACTGCTCGCCAGCTGTGTCTCAGTGTGGAAAACAGCTGCCGTGCTGAAACGGAATCGACAAATGAGATAGAATTATTTCCTCAGCTATCTTTGGATGACTTTGGTGAGAAGACTCCTCTCGCCTCGTCTGCAGCGTGGACTTCATCACGGACTGGTGCCTCTGCATTCAGAAGGAGAGCTGTCAGCATAGCACCAAATTCAAGACCAGGGCGTGCTACATGAGCTGACAGCTTTTTGAAAGCCGAACTGTTTCTGAACCATGTATATACATGTTCTGAAACTTTCTCATCATATTATGAGTACCGTTCATTGGGAGATGACAATGAAGATTAGATGAAATTGGAAATAAAGCAACATTGTTTACGTTCCAGGAGACACGTAGCTCAGCCACACACCCAGTAATGATCTGTGCCCGCTCACCTCTGGCACTCCCCACCCCCCCCTTTTTTTTTTTCTAATTCTGTACTCACAAAAGAGATTCTCATTTTCTTCTTTCTTCCATTCCCTTAAATTCTGAGTATTTTACATATATTTCTGGGTTCCCAAGATGATGTGAAAAACTACCAGACTGTTTTTTGTCTTCTCACAAAGACAAGAAAAATCAGGGCATTTTGTGAGTGCCTTAAGATCAAACTAACAAGATCTGACCCGCACCCTCACAATGAGTCACTGCCCCACTTCAGAGGGTAAGAGCCAAAAGCCTCATTGTGAAAAGCACTGGACATGGACCAGGGACACCGTCAGGACCTTGGTTTTCTCACGCGTAAAATGGAGAGTGGATTAATCGCCAAAGATTCTTCTGATCTGATATTTTGAAATTATAAGAGAAACTAGATGACTGTAAACTTGGTCACAGGCCTGGTTCTGGCAGTTCTTTGGGGACTTTTTTTCTAGCATTATGCCAAATAAACATGCAGTCTCAGTGTGCTCTCACGTGTATGAATATCTAGTCCTCTCTGTGGTTCTCAGCCAAGACATAAAAACTAGGACTCAGAGCGCATACAAAACCAGTTATGTTTCAGAAAGAGGGAAGAGAGTCCCCGAGCCCAGATCTTGTGCTGCTTTTCTCACTGAAGTGTTGCCTTTTTTCTTTCCAAAATCTGCTTTGATACTTAGGACCTCTCTGGACTAATTTCTCTTCCTAGACAGCTCAGCACAGCTATTGATATGTTAGAGGCAGTATCCTTAATATTCATTCTAAATGAATTAACGACTTAACCTGAAATTGGGCCTAAGGAGTGAGAGCTACAAAAATACAAAATGCTTGTCCAGGACTCAGCCATGCATACCTTGAGCAGCGCTGGCAAGAGGCACGGAAGGAACTGTGCTCTGTTCTCCTCACTGTGATGGTGCCGCCACAGTGTCTGATGAAGGGCAGAGTGACCCAGACTGCAGGCAGTAACTGACTTCACACAGTCCCTGGCATTTAGTCATCTGTGATTGTTTTATCACTCTGGACTGTGCAGAGCCACCTGCCACCGAAATCTGCATTCCAACTGCCTATGAATGGATGTGGGGGCCGGGGGCTGGCTTGCCATTCTGACTACCTATGAACGGGTGTGGGGGCCAGGGACTGGCTTGCTGACGTCTTCAACTTGAGCTCCTTTGATAACTCAGAGCTGGCCGTCAGGTGGCAGCTCACACCCAGACTCACTGGCCACACCTCAGCGGGACCCAGACTCACTGGCCACACCTCAGCAGGGGGGAGTCGAGTGTCAGTCTCTTTCTGTGAAGGCTTTTTTTTCCTTTGGCCTGGGAATTTTTCCCATTTTTATGAAGGGGTTTTCAATTGTTTCATTTTGTATGCTGTGCTTCAAAGCCTTAACTGTCAAATCTTACATTATCTTGTTTGTACAGAAATATACTGGCCTAGCAGTGGCAAAAAAAAAAAAAAAGTGAATTTTATTTTACTTGTCATACCTGTCTTAATAAACTGGAGTTCTGCTGCTAAAGAACCCTTCTCTCTGGGGGCAGAGCTTCTATTTATGGCACATAGACATCAACTAGGCTTTTGGGAATCGTTTGTGGAAATGTCCTTTAGAAGCACCCATGAAGTAGTATGTTCAGACTGTGCACACAGAAAACATGCTCTGCCTTCGAATGTGAGGTGGTAGACTTTTCCTCTGGACAAAATGACAGCAGCCTGGCGACTCCACAGTGGAGTTGAGCGCCACTCCCTGTAGCCGATCTGGGACTGAAACGCTTACACCTCTGCCTCAGAGAGGAGTCCCCCATACCCGCCTGAAATGACTTCACTGGAAACAGCAGGGCTGCAGCTAACAGGAGTACAGGTAGGAGCTAACTAACTTCACCCAGGAGTCCACTTGTGGGGTAAGAGATAAACAGTAAGCCTTCCAGGAGCCCACTGACGTTTGAGTGCTAAAAATGCCCCTTTAGGGGGAAAACTGCATTTTCTCTTCCAAAAAGAAAAGGTTCTTCCAGGCGAGAAACCTGTGGTCTGGAACCACAGCGAGAAGAAGAGGCATGCTGGCCTGCACCGGAAGACTCACTTTGTCTGCCCTGCGCCAGCCTCACCTCACCCTGCAGGTCCTGTTTCTGCCATGGATGCCTCATCACCAACCCTGACCTGCCCCCTCCCAACCCTTTATGCATCCTCACTCCCACTCATACCCGCCTCCCTGGATAGTTCCCTGCTGCAGAGTTCTTTCTGCTTTCAGCCCTACCTTGGTGGTGATTTACCTGAAAATCTTCACAACTGATCATTATCTCCTTGTCTTCCAGACCTGACTGAAAAAATTAGGTGTGCACACCCGTAATCCCAGCTACTTGGGAGGCTGAGGTGTGAGGATTGCTTGAGCCTGGGAGTTTGAGGCTGCAGTGAGCTATGATTGCATCACTGCACTCCAATCTGGGTGACAGAGTGAGACCCTGTCTCAAAAAAATAAAAATAACATAAGGATCTTATTGTATGTGCAAATTATTTGCCTTTCATTAATAGTTATAAGACTTTGTTCATGTGTTAACTGAGAAGGCCCTGAGCTATTTCAGTTATTCCTGTATGTTCAGGCAATTCCAATTTAGAACCAAACTTCCAGTGATAAATATTGGGAAGAAAATGACAGCTCAGGGCCATTTTCTTAGGTAAAGCCACTCAAGTCTAGCCATGCGCACAGGCACTAGCGTGCTGAAGGAAAACACCTCTGATTTGATACATAAAGTGTGAAGGTTGCATAAACTGGGGAGGTGGCCGGAGAAAACCTGAGCCTCGAGCTGAGTAACAATCCAAGCCATGATTAGCATTTATATTGCATTCTGCATTTTTCTCATCCCATCACCTTCGTTAAGTTCAACCGTTACCATTAGGAATCCTGTTTCCAGCTGGAAAAACAAGCACCAGGAAAGTGCATCCCCCCGCCCCCCCCAGAGCAACTTTGGTCAGAAGTCACACCTAATCACCCTCTCTGCGGGATACGCTGGGGATAGCCCTTTTGAGGAGGTGGGGTTGTATGGGAAAGCAACCTGGGGCCAAAGCAGGAGGAAGCTGGAGAGGCTGGAGGGGCCCGGGGTCCAGCAAGTGCTCCACCAGGCTGCCCCTGCTCAGGTGCTCCACCAGGCTGCCCCTGCTCAGGTGCTCCACAGCCCTTAAAAAATGCCTTCAGCCCTGCTGTGCTTCCCCTCACACCTAAACTTACTAAAAGGGTCCTACCTTCCCCAGTATTCCTTCATGATCACTGCTACTTGTGCCCTGAAGCACAACAGAACCTCAACCCAGAGGACAGCCACTTCCTCAGAACCTACGATCTTTGCCCCATTGCCACAGGTCCATGAGTGACTCCTAATGACCAAATCCAAGAGCTCCTTCGCCCTGAGCACTCTGGAAACCCAACAAAGCCGACACACAGCCCAGCCCAGACGGGTCTGAGTGTGGGTCCTGCCTCTCCCATTTGCCAGCTCTACAGCCATGGCAAGAGGCTCGACCTCTCTAAGCTTCAGTTTCCTCGTCTGTGAAATATCTGTCAGTGCTCTTAAGGGAGGAGACCACCCTTCATATTGTCTTACGCCCAATTTCTGCCTCCAAAGACAGAAGTAAAAACTAAAAGGCAGAAATGAAATCCACAGGCAGACAGCCTGGCGCCACACTCTGGGCCTGGTAGTTAAGATCGACCCCTGACCTAATTGGTTATGTTATGTATAGATTACAGACAGTGTATAGAAAAGCACTGTGAAAATCCCTGTCCTGTTCTGTTCCCTTCTAATTACTGGTGCATGCAGCCCCCAGTCATGTACCCCTTGCTTGCTCAATCAATCAAGACTCTCACACGGACCCCCTGAAAGTTGTGAGCCCTGAAAAGGGACAGGAATTGCTCACTCTGGGAGCTCAGTTGTTGGAGACGTGAGTCTTACCGAAGCTCCCGGCTGAATAAAGCCCTTCTTTAACTCGTTGTCTGAGGGGTTTTGTCTGTGGCTTGTCCTGCTACATTTCTTGGTTACCTGACCAGGAATCGAGGTGATTAACGGATGGTCCAGGCAGCCCCTTAGGCGGCTTAGGCCTGCCCTATGGAGCATCCCTGTGGGGGACTCCAGCCAGCTTGAGTGATGCGGATCCTGAGAGCGCTCTCAGGTAGGCAACTGCCCCAGTGGAATGCCTGGCCAGAGCGCTGCATGGCAGGCCCCCGAGAGGGTTCAACGCAGTGGCTGAACACCAGGAAGGAACTGCCACTTGGAGTCCGGACATCTGAAACTTGGTAAGGCTGGTCGTTGGAACTTGCCCACTCCATTTGAGTGGAAGCGTGGCCTGATCACCCACGGCGTGCCTGTACTGGTACTTTGGTTTTTGTTTTTGACTTGACTTGGATTGCGTGATACTTTGGTTTTGGTTTTGACCTGGCTTGGATTTCCTGATACTCTGATTTTGGTTTTGATTCTGGTTTGGTGTAAACTGTAAAAGTGTGTGTGTGCCCTTTTTACCTGTTCTTTGTTTTGTGGTATGCGTGTAGGGTGAGCATGATGTTTTGTCTCGAAGAAGCATAGGTCAAGCACGATGTAAGCCCACCCCACTAGGAACTATGCTGAAAAACTTCAAGAAAGGATTTAAGGGAGACTATGGAGTACTATGACACCAGGAAAACTTAAAACTTTGTGTAAGATACACTGGCCAGCATTAGAGGTAGGTTGGCCATCAGAAGGAAGCCTGGACAGGTCCCTTGTTTCAAAGGTATGGCACAAGGTAACCTGTAAGCCAGGGTACCCAAACCAGTTCTGGTACATAGACACTTGGTTACAGCTGGTTTTAGACCCCCCACTCGCCTGCCCCAACAGTGGTTGAGAGAACAACAGCATAAGCGGCTGGCAGAGGCGAGGAAAGACCAGCAGAGAGAAAGAGGAAGAGACAGACAGACAAAGAGGGAGTCAAAGAGAGAAAGAGACAGAGGCAAAAGGAAAGTCAAAGAGAAAGAGAAAGAAAATCAAGGGGAAAGAAAAAAAAGAGATACATATACAAGTAGTTAGAAAAAAAACACTGTGCCCTATTCCTTTAAAAGCCAAGATAAATTTAAAACCTATAATTGATCATTGAAGGTATTCTCCGTAACCCTATAACGCTCCAGTACCACTTTGTTGTCAGTGTAAACAAGGGCATATCCCGAAAGCACTGAGGCCTTCCTATCAAAAATCAGTAACCCATGGATGGCCCAAATGCATTCAATATGTAGCAGCAACTGCTTTGCTAACAGAGAAAAGTAAAAAAATAACTTTTAGAGGAAACTTCATTGTGAGCACACCTCACCAGTTCAGAAGTATCCTAAGGAAAAAAAAAAAAAAGGATGATTTAACATTAACTACTGAAAATTCTCTTAACCCAGCAGGTTTCCTAACAGGGGATCTAAATCTTAATTACCATACAAAGGCCCGACCAGACCTAGGAAGAACTCCCTTCAGGACAGGATGATCTATGGTTCCTCCCAAGTAATTAAAGGAAAAAAAAAAAAAGCCATCTATACCAATTCTAAGTTAATTTGGACAAAACAAGGTCTTACTAATAGCAAAGGATAATTAAAATCCCCAGCTTACAAGGTTTTCAACAAAAGTAAAGCTTACTAAAAGTTAACAGTGTAACATGTATTATAGTAACTTCTAATCTTGTGGCCTTAGTCTAGTCCACAGACATAAAAGAAGTTCGCTTTGGAAAAGAATGGTTATCATCTTCGGGAAAAAAAAAAGAAGGAGGCCGGGCGCGGTGTGGCTCACGCTTGTGATCCCAGCACTTTGGGGGGCCGAGGCGGGCGGATCACGAGGTCAGGAGATCGAGACTGCGGTGAAACCCCGTCTCTACTAAAAATACAAAAAAAAATTAGCCGGGCATGGTGGTGGGCACCTGTAGTCCCAGCTACTCGGAGAGGCTGAGGCAGGAGAATGGCGTGAACCCGGGAGGCAGAGCTTGCAGTGAGCCGAGATTGTGCCACTGCACTCCAGCCTGGGCGACAGAGCGAGACTCCGTCTCAAAAAAAGGAAAAAAGGGGGGGGTGGGGAAAGAATTTACGTAAAAAGAGTGTTATATGGTAAATTCTTGCCCTGAAATAAATTAACTGGTTGTTTAAAGAAATGTTTGTAATAAGTCAGAAAGTTGAGGTATGTCGAAGAATTGTCTGCGAAAGTCGTGAAAGACAAAAATGTTATAAAAAATTATGCAAGAAATGTTGTATAATTTAAAAGTAACTAGGCCTCCTAAATGTAAAACTATTGGGAAAAAAAACCAGTTTATGTGCAAGTGTCAGGCCTCTGAGCCCAAGCTAAGCCATCCCCTGTGACCTGCACATATACATACAGATGGCCTGAAGCAACTGAAGATCCACAAAAGTGAAAATAGCCTTAACTGACGACATTCCACCATTGTGATTTGTTTCTGCCCCATCCTAACTGATCAAAGTACTTTGTAATCTCCCCAACCCTTAAGAAGCTTCTTTGTAATTTCCCCCACCCTTAAGAAGGTTCTTTGTAATCTCCCCTACCTTTAAAGAAGGTTCTTCGTAATTCTTTGTAATCCCACCCTTGAGAATGTGCTTTGTGAGATCCACCCCCTGCCTGCAAAACACTGCTCCTAACTCCACCGCCTATCCCAAACCTACAAGAACTAATGATAATCCCACCACATTTTGCTGACTCTCTTTTCGGACTCAGCCCACCTGCACCCAGGTGAAATAAACAGCCTCATTGCTCACACAAAGCCTGTTTGGTGGTCTCTTCACACAGATGCGCGTGACATTTGGTACCGAAGACCCGGGACGGGAGTACTCCTTCTGGAGACCGGTCCCTGTCCTCGCCCTCACTCCATGAGGAGATCCACGTACGACCTCGGGTCCTCAGACCAACCAGCCCAAGGAACATCTCACGAATTTCAAATCGGGTAAGCGGTCTTTTCACTCTCTTCTCCAGCCTCTCTTGCTACCCTTCAATCTCCCTGTCCTTCCAATTCCAGTGCTTTTTCCTCTCTAGTGGAGACAAAGTAGAGACAAAGGAGACATATTTTATCCGTGGACCCAAAACTCCGGCGCCAGTCACGGACTCGGGAAGACAGTCTTCCCTTGGCGTTTAATCACTGCAGGGACGCCTGCCTGATTATTCACCCACACTCCATTGGTGTCTAATCCCCACCGTTCCAGAATAAAGCTGTGTCCGTCAGACAGCCAGCGCAATATCTCCTCTTCCTCCTGGAAGTGGCAAGTACTCTCCCCTACTTCCCTTAAACTCACATTTCTGAAGAACAATAACCTTTATGAGCCTAATACATCCCTTCATTCTATTAGGTCTATCCATCCTTACCCTACTCTTTGCAACAGGGCTTTACGCAGTCACCCCCACTACTTGGACTGCACCCCAAAAACTTGTCATCCCTACTATCTTCTGTCTAATCATACTCCTATTCACCATTCTCAACTACTCATAAATAACCTGCTCTTGTTTACACTGCCCGTTTACATTGTTTCTCCAAGACATCACTGCTGATATCTCCTGGTGATATCCCCAAACTGCCACTCTTGACTCCTGCTTGGAGTGGATAGATGATCTTTGGTGACAGGGCACCCTCCAATACTTCCGCCCTGATGAAGTTCTATTCTTTACTTTTATACTCAATCTTACTCGCATTCCCATTCTTATGGCACTCTCTACCTCTCCCCAGTTACCTCCAGCATCCTATCAATCTCACCCACTCTCTCCTCACTACCTCCAATCCTTCTCTAGCAAAGAATTGTTAGCTATGCATTTCCCTTTCTTCCTGCTTTTACACAGCCATCCCTGCTCTACAGGCCAACTGGGCTACCTGTCCTGTCTCCCTGCACCTCAGAACCTCCTTTAATAACCCTCATCTTTACCCGCCTGAGGAACTTCTTTATTTTCTAGATAGATTTGGTGAGAACTCCCCAGACATTTCACACCAACAGGCTGCCACACTTCTCCACATCTACTTACGGCACCTTTCTCCTTATGCCAGTTCCATCCCCCCCATATTTGGACCCCTAACCACACAAACAACCATCCCTGTTGCCGCTCCTTTATGCATCTCCCGACAACAGCCTACTGGAATTCCTTTAGGCAACCTTCCACTGTCCAAATGTTCCTTTACTCTTTATCTCCAGAACCCAGCCACACATGTTACCAAACAGATGGGAGCATTCCAACTTCGCATTACTGACAAGCCCTCTATCATTACTGACAAACTAAAAAACATTGGCAGTCACTATTGTTTAGGAAGACACCTACCCTGCATCTCACTCCATCCTTGGCTACCCTCCCCAGCTCGTCTGAATCTCCTCCTAGCCCCTCCTCTTGCTTATACCAAGCCCCATGAATAGCAGTGAAAGGTTACTCGTAGACACTATGCGCTTTATCATACACCATGAGAACTGAACCCCTCCCTCTACGCAGTTGCACCATCAATCCCCATTATAATCTCTAACGGCTGCTGCCCTTGCTGGACCTCCAGGATTCTGGGTGCAGGATTCCTCTTTGAGTTCACCCTCTCACCTTGCCACTTTACATTTCCAGTTCTGCCTGACACAAGGTCTCTTCTTTTTAAGTGGCTCTTCCACCTACATGTGCCTACCTGCCAACTGGACGGGCACATGTACTCTAGTCTTCCTTACCTCCAAAATCCAGTTTGCAGATGGGAACAAACAACTGCCTGTCCCCCTCATGACATCAACACAACAAAAAAGAGTCATCTCACTAATCCCTTTACTTGTGGGTCTACTTTCTGCCTCCACTATTGCACTTGGAACTGGAATAGCAGGCATCTCAACCTCTGTCACAACAGTCCGCAGCCTCTCTAATGACTTCTCTGCTCGCACTACAGACAGATCACAAACTTCATCTGTTCTCCAAGCCCAGGTTGACTCTTTAGCTGCAGTTGTCCTCCACAACGGCCAACGCCTCGATTTACTCACTGCTGAAAAAGGAGGACTCTGTATATTTTTAAATGAAGAGTGTTGTTTTTACCTAAATCATTCTGGCCTGATGTATGACAACATAAAAAAACTCAAGGATAGAGCCCCAAAACTCGCCAGCCAAGCAAACAATAACGTTGAACCCCCTTGGACACTCTTTAATTGGACGTCCTGGGTACTCCCAATTCTTAGTCCTTTAATACCTATTTTTCTCCTTCTTTTATTCGGACCTTGTGTCTTTCGTTTAGTTTCTCAATTCATACAAAATCACATCCAGGCCATCATCAATAATTCTATATGACAAATGCTCCTTCTAACAACACCACAATATCACTCCTTACCCCAAAATCTTTTTTCAGTTGAATCTCTCCCACTGTAGGTTCCCACACCGCCCCTGATCCTGCTCGAAGCAGCCCTGAGAAACATCGCCCATTATCTCTCCATACTACCCCCCAAATTTTTCACCGCTCCAAAACTTCACCACTACTTTGTTTTGCTTTTCTTATTAATATAAAACAGGAATGTCAGCCCTCTGAGCCCAAGCTAAGCCATCATATCCCCTGTGACCTGCACAGATACATCCAGATGGCCTGAAGCAACTGAAGATCCACAAAAGAAGTGAAAATATCCTTAACTGGTGACACTCCACCATTGTGATTTGTTTCTGCCCCATCCTAACTGATCAATGTACTTTGTAATCTCCCCCACCCTTAAGAAGGTTCTTTGTAATTCTCCCCACCCTTGAGAGTATACTTTGTGAGATCCACCCCCTGCCCACAAAACATTGCTCCTAATTCCACTGCCTATCCCAAACCTACGAGAACTAATGATAATCCCACCACCCTTTGCTGACTCTTTTCGGACTCAGCCCACCTGCACCCATGTAAAATAAACAGCCTTGTTGCTCACACAAAGCCTGTTTGGTGGTCTCTTCACACGGACACGCTGACACAAGGTGTATAAGAAAAGTAAATATACCTTTGGTAAAAGGATTATAAGAAGGCATAAGAGTGTACATTTTTACCTAGATTAAAAGGTTAAAAATTTTTTTGAAGGTTTAAGCAAGTTTTAAAACGTTAATTATAAAAAAAATTGTGTGTAAACAATATTAGCTAAAGTTAAAGGGGTATCATCCAGTTTTTCTGTGAACTGGACATTAAAGTAAAAACAACGGGTTTTTCTTAAAGCACTAACTTGCTCTTTAACAAAGATTATAAAAGGTTAAAAAGAGTCTATAAAAATCTTATGGTCTGACATTAAAAATTGAATAAATATGCATACAAAGTTTTATCAAAACTAAGTTTAACATTAATAGCACACTAATATAAAGGTGAAATTTAGCTTATCCGGTATAAAAATCATACAGAAAGCATTATTAAATATAAAATAGTGTTTGGCTTTCTTTGGTTTAAAAACTAACAAAAATAGGTGCTAAAGGAAATTTCTCAGTAAAAAGGCACCAAAGACTATGAAGTCCACTCTTGATGTCCCCACATTTGAAACAAAAAGTCAGTTTCTTAGAAATTATGTACTTGGTTTATCTTCCACTTTCCTTTCCCTCAAAACTAAAAGTCTTTTAGCACAGGTACCACCCCTAGAATTTCCAGTAAACCAGCACCAGCCTGAAGATCACCTTCTTATCAAAGGGAGGAAAGAAAACAAACTAGCCTAGGAAGGACCCTACCTTGTGCTGCTAACCACCGAGACTGCTGTTCGTACAGCGGAAAACGGAGGGACTCATCACGCCCAAGTCAAAGCTCCACCCCCTCCGGAGTAGTGGGCCACAGTCCCAGGGGAAAACCCTACCAAACTAAAGCTAAGAAAAATTTAACTCTTTTATCTATTCTATTACTCTTTCTTCTTTGCTCGCTCTGTTGCTGACCATCTGGTTATTAACATAACCAAGTGGATTTCGCCTGAAACTACTGCATTTAACGCTTGCCTTGTTATACCTTGTGGGCACTTGCCAAGTCAAGGATAGCTCTCTACTTCAGAAAAGTATCTCTGTCCCTCCTGACTCTCCTCAGACTGGGCATTAGTAAATTAGTACCATTTAATCGGGGGAAATTTCGATAAAGACTCCAGTGTTAACCAGGAGTCTTGCTCCCCAGTGCAGAGCTTTTATGCTGTAGTTGGGCCAATATTCTGTGGACCACTAAAGAGCAAGGATGGACTGCCCCAACCGGTTTCTGTAATTTCCCAAAATCATACATTTATTTTACTAGAGGATCATAGAAGTTAAAAACTTAAAACAAGCTTTGGCAATTAAGACAGCATACCAAGATGCAAATGCCTGGTTGTAATGATCAAATATTCCATCCGCACGTTAAACAAAAGCAACTGTTATGCTTGTGCACATGACAGGCCAGAGGCCCAGACTGTCCCCTTTCCACTAAGGTGGTCCTCTAGTCGACCAGGTGTGGGCTGCATGGTGGCTCTTTTCCAGGATTCTACAGCCTGGAGTAATAAGTCGTGCCAAGCTCTCTCTGCTATATCCCAAAGTCTGGCACCCTGCAGGTCAGCCCCCGAGGGCCATCCAGCCTGTCTCCCAACACTAAGTTCACTTCATGTCTCTCACAACAGGGAGGAAACTTAGCATTCCTTGGAGACCTGAAGGGATGCAGTGAGCTTAAAAATGTTCAAGAGCTTATCAATCAGTCAGCCCTTGTTCATCCCTGAGCAGATGTGTAGTAGTATTGTGGTGGACCTTTACTGGGCACTCTGCCAAATAACAGGAGTGGCACTTGTACTTTAGTCCAATTGGCTATCCCTTTCACCCTGGCATTTCATCAACCAGAGGAAGGAAAAATAAGACATTGTAAAGCGAGAGAAGCCCCTCATGGGTCTTTCGACTCTCACATCCATTTAGACGCAACTGGAGTCCCACGGGGAATACCAGATCAATTTAAAACTTGAAATCAAATAGCTGCAGGATTTGAGTCAATATTTGTTAAGTGACAGTTAATAAAAATGTAAATTGGACAAACTACATCTATTACAACCAAAAGCAATGAGCTTTTCATGAGTTAAAAGAAAAACTCAAGTTGGCCCCAGCCCTCAGGCTACCCAACCTGACAAAACCCTTTACACCCTATGTGTCAGAAAGAGAAAAAATGCAGTTGGAGTTTTAACCCAGACTGTGGGGCCCTGGCCAAGGCCAGTGGCCTATCTCTCAAAACAACTAGACGGGGTTTCCTAAGGCTGGCCCCCAAATCTAAAAGCCCTGGCAGCAACCGCCCTGTTAGCACAAGAAGCAGATAAACTAACCCTTGGACAAAACCTGAATATAAAGGCCGCCCATGCTGTGGTAACTTTAATGACTACCAAAGGACATCATTGGTTAACAAATGCTAGATTAACCAAGTACCAAAGCTTGCTAAGTGAAAATCCCCACATAACCATTGAAGTTTGCAACACCCTAAACCCCGCCACCTTGCTCCCGATATGAGAGAGCCCAGGTGAACATAAGAGTGTAGAGGTGTTGGACTCAGTTTATTCTAGCAGGCCCAACCTCCGAAACCATCTTTGAACATCAGTAGACTGTGAGCGGTACGTGGACGGGAGCAGCTTCGCCAGCCCCTGCAAAGTGACTCTGAGGAAGACAAGCCCTGCTCCAGTTACACCCGGAAGCTGACTGGTCCACGCACGGCCGAAGCATGAGAAAACTCATCGTGGGACTCATTTTCCTTAAAATTTGGACTTGTACAGTAAGGACTTCAACTGACCTTCCTCAGACTGAGGACTGTTCCCAGTGTATACATCAAGTCACTGAGGTAGGACAAAAAGTTGCTACAGTCCTATTATTTTACGATTAAGTGTACCAGGACTCTAAAAAAAAAAAAAAAACTTGTTTGTATAATGCTATTCTATGCAAGGTATGTAGCCCAGGAAATGACCAATCTGATGTGTGTTATGACCTATCTGAGTCTCCCATGACCACAGTTTTTGAAATAAGATTAAGGACTGAGGACTGGTAGGGACTCATAAACGATACGAGTAAAGTGTTAACCAAAACAAAAGAAAAAGGGGTGCCCAAACAAGTCACCTTAAAGTTTGATGCCTGTGCTGTCATTAATAGTAATAAATTAAAAATAGAATGTGGTTCCCTTAATTAGAAAAGAGGCTATATGACAAAAAATAAGTACATTTGTCATAAATTAAAACTGTGTGGAAATAAATGTAAATACTGGTCTTGTGTCATTTAGGCTACTTAAATAAAAAAAAGGATCCTGTCCACCTCTGAAAAGGAAAAAGTGGCCCTTCCTGTACCAGTGGTCAGTGTAACCCCTTAGAACTAGTAATAACCAACCCCCTTGATCCTCGCTGGAAAAAAGGGGAGCATGTAACCCTAGGAATCGATGGGGCTGGACGGGATCCTTGAGCAAATATCATGGTTTGAGGAGAAGTTTATAAACGCTCTCCTGAGCCAGTATTTCAAACCTTCTATGATAAACTGAATGTGCCAGTACCAGAAATTCCAGGAAAAACAAGACATTTGTTTTTGCAATTAGCTGAGCATGTAGCCCAGTCTCTCAATGTCACTTCATGTTACGTATGTGGAGGAACTGTAATGGGAGATCAATGGCCATGGGAAGCCCGAGAATTAGTACCTACAGTTGTACCCAGTTCCTGATGAATTCCTGGCTCAAAAGAATCACCCTGATAACTTCTGGGTCCTAAAAGCCCCAATCATTAGACAATACTGTATATAGCAAGAGTGGGGAAGGACTTCACCTGGGAAGACTCAGCTGCTTTAGGCAAAAACTGTACACTACTACTACAAAAACAGCCACCTAGTGGAGTTCAAACCACACTAAGAAAAATCCATTTAGTAAATTCCCAAAGTTGCAAAACGTGTGAATCCACCCGGAGTCCCACAGAGACTAGACAGCCCCCACTGGATTATACTGGATATGTGGGCATAGAGCTTACACCAAATTACCCGACCAGTGGGCAGGTGGTCATGTTATTGGCACTATTAAACCATCTTTCTTCCTACTGCCCATAAAGACAGGCAAACTCCTGGGCTTCCCTGTGCTTCCTGCAAAAAGAGAAGCATAGCTATAAAAAAATCAAAAGATAATAAATGGCCCCCTGAAAGAATCATACAATGTTACGGGCCTGGTAATTAGGCACAAGATGGCTCATAGGGATACCCGACCCCCATTTACATGCTCAACTGAATCATACAGTTACAAGCTGTCTTAGAAATAACCACTAATAAGACCGGCAGAGCCTTGACTATTCTGGCCTGGCAGGAAACTCAGATGAGTAATGCTATCTATCAAAATAGATTGGCTCTCGACTACTTGCTAGCAGCTGAAGGAGTCTGTAAAAAATTTAACCTTACTAATTGCAATTGCTGTCTACACATAGATGATCGAGAGCAATTAGTTGAAGACATAGTTAGAAATATGACAAAACTGGCACATGTGCCCGTGCAAGTGTGGCATGGATTTGATCCTGGAGCCATGTTTGGAAAATGGTTCCCAGCACTAAAAAGATTTAAAACTCTTATATTAGGAGTTACAATAGAAACTCTTTTGTAGGAGTTACAATTAAAACTCTTATATTAGGAGTTACAATAGAAACCTGCGTTCTGCTCCCTTGTTTGCTACCCGTACTTTCTTCAAATGATAAAAAGCTTCATCGCTACCTTAATTCACCAAAATGCTTCAGCACAACTGTACCATATGAATCACTATCGATCTGTCTTGCAAGAAAACATACGTAGTAAAAATAAAAGTGACAACTCCCACTACTGAGTGAGATTCTCAGAGAGGAGGAATAAGGGAGGAGACCACTCCTCATATTGCCTTACGCCCAATTTCTGCCTCCAAAGAGAGAAGTAAAAACTAAAAGGCAGAAATGAAATCCACAAGCAGATAGCCCTGCACCACACCCTGGGCCTGGTAGTTAAAGACTGGCCCCTGACCTAATTGGTTATGTTCTGTATAGATTACAGACAGTGTATAGAAAAGCACTATGAAAATCCCTGTTCTGTTCTGTTCCGTTCTAATTACCGGTGCATGCAGCCCCCAGTCACGTACCCCCTGCTTGCTCAATCGATCATGACCCTCTCACGCAGACCCCTTAGAGTTGTGAGCCTTGAAAAGGGACAGGAATTGCTCACTCAGGGAGCTCGGTTTTTGGAGAGTTGAGTCTTGCCGAAGCTCCCGACCGAATAAAGCCCTTCTTTCTTTAACTCGGTGTCTGAGGGGTTTTGTCTGCAGCTTGTCCTGCTACGCTCTGGTGGGAAAAGACGCCACAGCAGCAGAGCAGGGTGCGCGGGGTGCAGCGGGTGACGCTCATTCGTTGAAAACTGACCCTGCTTTCAAAGCCTTGTCAGTTCCCAAAGCTGTATGAAGCCTTTCCTGAGCCTCAAACTCTAACTAGAGTCTAATCTCATCTTCTGTATTTTCCCCTTTGTTAGTCCAAACTGCGCCATTTTGTAAGCCCCCTTCCATTTTGCAGACCTTGGTCAAAGTGAAACATTCCACGGGGGTTCGAGCCATGAGAAACAGCCTGCCTCTTAACATATTCTGCTGGGACAAAGTGCGAGGAACACCACATTCTGCCTGAACCACCTCATCCTGGGAACACGTTAACATCTTCCCGAACAGCAAGCCATACTGCCTAGATCCCTCCTGCCCAGGCCTACGAGTACTCCAGCCTGTAATCGCTGGTGGGCTCTGGCATGAAGCTGGTCCCCCCCAGGTGTTTGCAATATACCTGTGTTGCTGTAGAACCGCCCGCGCGCCGGCACTCTCACTCTGCGTCATTCTTTAACCTTCACCTTCCCTTCAAAACCTAACACGCTTGACGTTTATATTCAGACTATTTTATATATATATATATATATATATATATATATACACACACACACACACATATACCCTTCTGAATCCTCCCAGTAGAATATAAAACCACGGGTTAAACTGCTACACTTCAGCTTCACTGGCTGCCTTTCAGAGCTTCAAATACACCAACCTCTTTCCCACCCCGGGACCTTCATGCCAAAGCTGTTCCATTCACCCGCCATGCTCTTTCACTCACCCTTCAGGTGTCTTCAATATCGCCTCTCAGGCCTTTCCCAACCACAAATAAATACACATTCTCCCCACAAATAAATACATATTCTCCCTCACAGTACTTCGCACAACACCTGGCACAGCGAGAGCACTGAACCAACACTCGTTCAACTGAGGAGCACAAGGTAAGAACCAAGACCCCCCAAGGTCGCCCGTACTTTGGTAGGGGAAGCTTTCTGCCCAGCAAGGTCCAACCCAGATGAAACCCATTCCAAGTCTGCAGCCCCGCCGTGAGTCCAGCCCGCTAAACTGTGAAGAATTTAAATACACGACACCTGCCCTCAAAAGCTTGAGGGCACCCCTGAGCTGCCGTCGAGGTGGGGGGCGTCAACGACAGGCGCTCAGTAAGTGCTCCTGAGGCAACCGCCGGGCTGTCCTGGACCTGGTGAATCCTTTCCGGGTTCGGCAAAGGGGGACGCCGACCCGGCCAAGGAGTGGGACAGGCAGTGCTGGACCACCCTTTTCCAAGCGCGGAGGTGCCGTGCCCGCCGGCTCTCAACAGGGCGAGCGGCCCTCCAGCCGTGCAGAGCGCAGCGCTTGCAGCGGGGACAGCAGAGGCGGGACGGGCGTCACGGAGTTCCCGGGTCCTCGCGCGGTCACTTACCTGGCCTCAGCTATCCGCTGAAAATGGGCGGACGGACTCCCGGGATCCGAGCCGATATCGCGCGCGGCCCCGCGGAGCAACTTGAAGCCGTGTGCGTGCCTGTGCGTTCACGCAAGGGCTCACCCGGCCGCCACGGGCTTCTGAAGACCCAGGTGGGAAGTGCGGCCCGGGAAAGCGCAAGCATCTCCATGGCAACGAGGGCGGATGGCGCCTGCGCGAGTCACTTCCGGAAGTGACATGCGGGCGGGGTGCCCGAGACAAAGCCATGGCCCTGGAGGCGTCGGGAGGGCCGCCGGAGGAAACGCTGTCACTGTGGAAACGGTAATGCTGTCAGGCGACGCGCACGAGGCGGGGGATGAGGCCGGGCGGCCCTTCGCGCACCTTCCGAGCTCGTAGTCTTCAGGCTGTGGAATCGGAGCCGCCACCGCCCGAGCCTTCGAAGCACGGCCCAGCTTCCGGCGCGGGAGCGGAGGGATCTCAGGAGTTGTAGTCCGCGGGGTGGGCGCGGTTCTCGCTTCCGGCCAGTTCGTTTGGCCTGCGCTTGCCCGGGTCTCCGCCGCTTGGGCTCCTAGGGACTGTGGCGTCACCGGTACGTCCCTTGCTTTCCCCTGAAGCGGGAGAAGACCCGGCAGAGGCGCTCTGTTCGCTGCAGCCGCGCGGGTGGAGGAGGCAGAGTCTGGGGTGTGACCCTGACCAAGTTTGACACTTCTGTCCTCCTAGGGAGCAAGCTCGGCTGAAGGCCCACGTCGTAGACCGGGACACCGAGGCGTGGCAGCGAGACCCCGCCTTCTCGGGTCTGCAGAGGGTCGGGGGCGTTGACGTGTCCTTCGTGAAAGGGGACAGTGTCCGCGCTTGTGCCTCCCTGGTGGTGCTCAGCTTCCCTGAGCTGGAGGTAACCTGGGAGGACGCCGAGCTCGAGGCGGGCCTCTCGATGGGCTCGGGCGTGCGATCTCCGGGACAGGGAACAGTGCAAGCCTAGATCCTGGCTTCTTGTTTTGTAGGATGTCATTAATAGTCTGGGGAGTTGGCCGGGCGCAGTGGCTCACGCCTGTAATCCCAGCACTTTGGGAGGCTGAGGCGGGCGGATCACCTGAGGTCAGGAGTCTGAGACCAGCCTCAACATGGAGAAACCCCGTCTCTACTAAAAATACAAAATTAGCCAGGCGTGGTGGTGCATGCCTGTAATCCCAGCTACTCGGGAGACTGAGGCGGGAGAATCGCTTGAACCCAGGAGGCGGAGGTTGTGGTGAGCCAACATCACGCCGTTGCACTCCAGCCTAGGCAACAAAAGCGAAACTCCATCTCAAAAAAAAAAAAAAAAAAGCCTGGGGAGTCTTGGAAGGGAAAAAAAAGGAAAAAATTAAGGGAATTCTGTGACTGTTAAGAATCAGCTCATGAGCTTCATCTTCAAGTCTGATTGTTATCTTGGGATCCTCAGCTCAGTGACCTGTCCATCACACCCCCTGTTGCTCAAGCTGGAGATCTGTGTCCTCCTAGACCCCTCCTTTCCTCTCTCGTCCAGTCACACACTAGCTCCCTTTTATTCTGCCTCTTAAATGTTGCTGGAATCTGTCCCCTTGTCTGTTTCCCCACTGCTCCTTCCCTGGCTGTGCCACCGTCACTCCTGTGGGTTCCTGAGCAGCATTTTCATGGGTGCCCTGGCCCAAATGTTCCTCCTCAGTAGTTTCTTTTACATACTGCCAGCAGACCGATTTTCCTAAAAAGCAAGTATTTTCCTCAAAAGCAACAAGTCTCCTCCCTCCTTCCCTCCCTCCCTTCCTTCCTTCCTCTCTCTGTCTCTCTCTTTCCTTCCTTTCCCCTTCCCCCACTCTGTGCCCAGGCTGAAGTGCAGTGGCATAATCTTGGCTCACTGCCAAGATCGGATCTCAACCTCCTGGACCCAAGTGATCCTCCAACCTTAGCCTGAGTAGCTAGGACCACAGGTGTGAGCCACCACACCCGGCTTATTTTTTTATTTTTTGTAGAGACAAGGTCTCACTATGTTGCCCAGGGTGGTCTCCAGCTCCTGGGCTCAAGGGATCCTCCCACCTTGGCCTCCCCAAGTGCTGAGATTACAGGTGCGAACCACCACACCCAGCCCACAAGTCCTCTTAGAACATTGAAGTGCCCTTCTCGTGACCTCATGGTGAATAAAGTTCACTCTCGTTGGCATGGCTTCAAGGCCCCTTATGACCTGTCCCCTGCGTAATTTAATATGACGCTGGAGGCTCAGCCCTCACCACCATTCTCAGTTCTTCCCACCTCCTACAGCCCACTTTGAATCCTTCACACGTGTGCCACGCTGTATTTGGTGGCCTGACCTTTGCAGTAATGTTTCCTCTCCTGGAAGGGTTTCCATCTGGCTAACTCCTATTCATCTGTTTGGGCCCAGTTTAGACATGACTTCCTCCACTAAGCTCCCTCTTGTCCCACAAGCCCAGGAGTTGTCCCTCAGCACCGTGTCTTAGTCCGTTTGGGCTGCTGTAATAGAATACCTTAGACTGGGTGGCTTACCCACAGAAGGAATTTATTTCTCACAGTTCTGGAGGCTGGAGGCTCGAGACCAGGGTGCCAGCGCAATCAGGTTGTGGTGACGGCGCTCTTCCAGGTTGCACAGGGCCAGCTTCTTAACCATGTTCTCACATGGTGATCTACTCACCTCCCTAGAGGCCCCACCTCGTAATACCATCACCTGTGGGTTATAATTTCAACATAGGAATTTGGGGAGGACACCAACGTTTAGACCATAGCAACCCTCTGCTTCCTCTTGTCTCGCTGGAATGGAACTGGCCCGTCTTCCCTACTGGAATATAAACTCCGTGATGGTAGAAACCATGTTGCTTTGCCCACCATGGGTAGCATGCAGAAGACGCTGGAAGCTTCCTGAAATACGTACGTGTGTGAATGGACAGTGGGCTCGTGATTCACATGAGAGTCAACAGCTCCGGAAGCCTCTTGGCGTCACTCGCATTGCTCCTCTGCCGACTCCCGAAGATGACAAATGTCTTCCTGCTTCCATGGCTTTGTGCTTTACTTGGGAGGCCCTTTTCAGTCCAAATCGAGCAAAAATGTACTGAGTGCCTACTGTGTGCTAAAATTGGGATATTCGGCAGTCCCTACCCTAAGACGTCCCCTGGCCATTTTGTAGGCTAGCATTGGGAGTGGGTGCACAGTCTTAGGGTCCTGACTGCTCATGCTCACACCCAACTCTGCCACTCCCCACTTTGCCCTCTAGGCCTCTGTCTCCTTTTTTCTGACTTGAGGATGATAGTGGTATTAATATCTAGCTCACAGATTGTGATGAGCAATACATGAAATGCATGGAAAGCAGTTAACACAGTGTTCCCTTCCCCCTCCAACTTTCCCTGGCTGCAAATTAATCACCTTCTCATCTGCATCCTGGGCCTCTTTTTAATGCACGTGCTGTTATAGCACTTCTCACATTGTATTACAGTTAGTCGTTTATGATTCCATTTTTCCCGCTGACTGTAGGTTCTCAAGGGTAGGGCTGTACCATATTTCTTTTACAAGCCCAGCACCAAGCAAAGCACCTGCTACTTCGTCGGTATTCATTGTTCTGGCTATGAAAGCTTAGACTAGAAAAGGATCTTGGAACAGTCTGGTCCACTGGTTCCTGAATGCCCTACCGTGGACCTGCAGAAGCAGAATCACCCAGAAGTGTGTTGAGAAACAGATTCCATAGGCACATCCACAAAGACAGAAAGTGGATCCTTGGGCCTTGGAGTTGGGGTGGGATGGATGGGAAGTGACTGCTGATGAGTATGAGGTTTATTTAGGGGCTAAGGAAAATGTTCTAAAGTTAGATTATAGTGATATTGCAGAACTCTGTAAATACCAAAACCATTGCATTATATGTTTTAAACAAGTGAACTTTATGGTATGTCAATTGTATCTCAGTAAACCTGTTAGAAAAAAAAAAAAACAGGCCGGGCGCAGTGGCTCATGCCTGTAATCCCAGCACTTTGGGAGGCCGAGGTGGGTGGATCACGAGGTCAGGAGATCGAGACCATCCTGCCTAACACGGTGAAACCCCGTGTCTACTAAAAATACAAAAAAATCAGCTGGGCGTGGTGGCGGGCACCTGTAGTCCCAGCTACTCAGGAGGCTGAGGCAGGAGAATGGCGTGAACCCAGGAGGCGGAGCTTGCAGTGAGCCGAGATCGCGCCAGTGCACTCCAGCCTGAGCAACAGCAAGACTCCGTCAAAAACAAACAAACAAAAACAGATTCCAGGCCCTACACCACTTACTGGGGGAAAAACTCTCCCAGAGTGTGGCCTAAGAATCTGCTTTTTAAAATAAGCTTCCCTGTGATTCTAAAGCAGAGCTGGGTTGGAGAACCACTGGCCTGCTCTTCCCACCGTGAAGAACACGGTCCTTAGCATCCCTGACAAACGATGGTGGAGCCCGTTCCGTGCCAGACGCTGAGCCATGGCTAGTGTGTGCTGCTCCACAGGCCTCCCAGCGGAGCCCGTTCCATGCCGGACGCTGAGCCATGGCTAGTGTGTGCTGCTCCACAGGCCTCCCAGCGGAGCCCGTTCCATGCCGGACGCTGAGCGATGGCTGGTGTGTGCTGCTCCGCAGGGAGCTGACTCCTACTTGTCTGTGACTCCCATCGATCAGTTCTGCCCTCAGATAGTGAAACAGAACGGATCTTCCCTGCCTTCTGCTTGTCAGCCTGTCTGCTGCTGGAAACAGCTGCCTGCTCCTTGACCACACGGTCCCAAGAGGCTGCGGTGACATCCAGCTTCTTCACTGGCCAGTGGCCCTCTGGTCATGCCCTCCGTTCACAGGGTCCATCTTTCCGTCTGCACTCAGAATCAAATGCAGGAACTCGGGTGTGGTCTATCCAAGTCCCTAGACCTAACTCTCATCCATGCCATTTCAGTCGGTGTAGCTGGAAACCCTGGTAGCTTTTGAGGGGTACCAGGCCACTGGCTTATGTTGAGATTGCTGGTCATCCAGACCTGCTCCCCACACTGATCATACAGTGATTTTTCTTTTCCCAGATTTTTAATTTGAAAATGTACATATATCCCCCCAAATTAGAAAAGGATATGTTGGACACCTGTATTCCTTCTACTTACGTTCAGCTGTTGCTGCTCTGGAATATTCTCTCTCGCGCACATGTGCTCTTTGTGTGCGTGTGTACCATACATCCCAGTGACTGTGACAGCTCAGAAGACATCAGCAGGCCTGTCCTGAGAATGACACTCTCTTCCACAGCCGCAGTGTCATTATCATACTGATTACAAATCATAGTCATCCTATAATGTCACCTGAATTATAACATTATGGGAGAGATTCAGATGTAAGCAGCCACCCCCCTCCTGTGGGAACTCAGGCCACACTTGAATTGCACGTGTCACTGTGCAAAGTGACTTTACTCTGTGGGGATGTCAGTGATCCAGCCTGCTGGCTTCTCTGTGAACCCAAATTCTGTTATCAGAATGGACCCTCCCCACTTTGGGTCATGGGCAGATTTGATCAGTTTCCCCATTGAGTCACTGATAAAGATGTTGGGAGAACAAGCCCCAACCCTCTGTGCTAATACAGAGCACTCCGTTTTCTTTGGTGTGTTTAATTATTGATCCAGCCACAAGTGAGGAGTATAAGTTGTGATTTGAAAGCTGTCACCAAGAGATTTGGGGTATTCAGTAACAAAACTGCAGGAAGGTAGACAGGTCTGCAGAATGTGGACATAGTGAGAAACGTCTCCCCATTAAGGCCAGTGTGACTAAGGAAAACACAAGGTTAGGAGACTCAGGCCTGCCATGTTGTGCTCTAAACTGCAGCCTCTGCCTCCTGGGTTCAAGCAATTCTCCTGCCTCAGCCTCCCGAGTAGCTGGGATTACAGGCATGTGCCACCATGCCCGGCTAATTTTGTGTTTTTAGTAAACACGGGGTTTCTCCATGTTGGTCAGGCTGGTCTCGAACTCCCAACCTCAGGTGATCTGTCCGCCTCAGCCTCCCAAAGACAGGCGTTTTTGGGATTACAGGCGTGAGCCACTGCGCCTGGCCAACGCTGTGTCTTTTTAAAGCCTCCAACAACCCATGGAGGGGTGGGGTGGGGCATCAGCTTCAATACACAAAGGAGGAGACACCAGGAAAGCAAGGGGCAGGCAGAGGTGATGCAGCCAGCAACCTTAGCCTTGCTTCTGATGGAGACTAGGTCCCAGAGGGCTCCTACGGACCTGATCCCAGGGAATCCTCCTACAGACCAGGTCCTAGGGAGCTCCTCGTATGGACCAGATCCCAGGGAATCCTCCTATGGACCGGGTCCCAGAGGCTCGTCCTATGGACTAGATTCCAGGGAATCCTTCTACAGACCAGGCCCCAGGGGCTCGTCCTATGGACTAGATTCCAGGGAGTCCTACAGACCAGATCCCGGGGAATCTTCCTATGGACTGGGTCCCAGGGGCTCCTCCTAAGACCAGGTCCGGGGATGGAGGGGCTCCTCTTATGGACCAGGTCTTGGGATGGGATTTCTCATATGGACCAAGTTCCAGGGGGCTTTTCATATGGACCAGGGAATCCTCCTACGGACCAGGTCCCAGGGCTCCTACTACACATCAGGTCTGGGAGTTGGCGCTCCTCAAAAGGACCAGGTCCTGGGGTGGGAGGTGCTCCTCCAGTGGACCAGGTCCGGGGTGGGGGGTTCTCATATGGACCGGGTCCCAGGGGGCTGCTGCTATGGACCAGGTCCCAGTGGGGCGGGGGGCGGTGCTGCAGCTACAGACCAGGTCCTGGAGTGAGGCGCTGCTGCTATGGACCAGGTCCTGGGGCATCTGCTCCTATGGACCAGGTCCCGGGGGTACCTGCCCACCACCAATTTGCAGGGTACATCTTCTGGTTCCTTTTTCCAAACCCATTGTCTCGTAGGTGAGGCAGGGAAGGGGAGCCATGAGGGTGACGTAAGGGAGAGGGAAGGATGGGGGGGGCAGGGCATGGAGGGAGTGGGGACGGGGCAGGTGGCCGAGGGCTATGCTGCCCACTGAGCTGCGTGCCTGGTGGCAGGTGGTGTACGAGAAGAGCCGCATGGTCAGCCTCACAGCCCCCTACGTGTCGGGCTTCCTGGCCTTCCGAGAGGTGCCCTTCTTGCTGGAGCTGGTGCAGCAGCTGCGGGAGAAGGAGCCGGGCCTCATGCCCCAGGCAGGTGTCTCATCCCTAGGACAAGAGAAAGGTCCCTCCTTTCCCCTGGGGGAGGGAAGGCGGCTGCAGGTCGCCGCCACCGCAGTGGCAGGGAGAGACTCGTGAGCTTCCTGGAAGAGAGGAATGAGGATTCTAAAAAGCTGGACCCCAGAGACAGTGCCCCCTTCTTGCCTCAGGGATGGCCCTGTCCTGAGGGCCGAGGCGCAGCTCAGCTGACTGTGACTCTCCCCGTGGCTCCATAGGTCCTTCTTGTGGATGGAAACGGGGTGCTCCACCACCGAGGTAATCCTCCTCTCAGAGGTCCAGGGAGGGCACTGTGGGGAAGAGATGGGGTAGAGGGCACCTCTGTCGTCCCCCCCACAAAATGCTGGGCCCTCGGCCTCTGCCACCAGCCCCCTCCAACGGCTCCTTTCTGGGTGCAACGAGGACTCGCAGTGCGCTCGGCCCCTCCCTGCCCCCCCACCGCCGGTAAAGGACTGTCTACCTTCGCTTCACCCCTCACCTCTTTCCTGCCCGCCCCTGCCTTCTCTACAGTGCCCTGTGCTGGCTCATCTCCAGGTGCCACTATCCAGTTCTGACCTGATAACCAAAAGATGTCCCAGGGCCAGGGCTCAGAGTGGCCTTCCCTGCCAGCCGCCCACCCTGCATGGCCCGTCAGGCCCTTGTCCACAACTAGACAGGTGTACCCAGGCCCCCGCCAATGCCAATGCCGGGAACCTTGGCCTAGGGAGCGTGGCTGAGGGAGATGGGCTCTTTTTTTTTTTTTTTTTTTTTGGAGACAGAGTCTTACTCTGTCGCCCAGGCTGGAGTGCAGTGGCATGATCTCAGCTCACTGCAAGCTCTGCCTCCTGGGTTCATGCCATTCTCCTGCATCAGCCTCTCGAGTAGCTGGGACTACAGGTGCCTGCCACCACGCCTGGCTAATTTTTTTTGTATTTTTAGGAGAGACAGGGTTTCACGTGTTAGCCAGAATCGTCTCAATCTCCTGACCTCGTGACTGCCTCAGCCTCCCAAAGTGCTGGGATTACAGGTGTGAGCCACTGTGCCCGGCCATGGGAGATGGGCTCTTCTACCCTCACATACAGAGCTGAGGGCGGCGCAGCAGCACCCAGAGAGGGCCCAGGAGGGGTGACATTGGACCTTCCTGGCCAGCAAGTGTGATTGGGCCCTGGCTGTTGCCTTTGCACATGGGTGCAGAGCCAAAGGGTTGTCCTGTGCCGACCCACATGCTCGTGCCAGTGCTGGCAGGCCACCGTCGAGGGAAGAGGAGGCTGGGAGGTGCAGGAAATGACCGGAGAGCTGGGCTGCAGTATCCCAGCATGCCAGCGAGTTGCTGACCCTGGCACTGACCGTGTCAGAAGGAGGCTTCCTCCCCGGCCTCGCACCCAGGAAATCGGGTACAGGGGGCCTTGGCCCAGGGCTGCTTGGGGCTGAGATCTGGTTTCCCTAGCCCTCTGCCCGTCCACAGACCTCTGCTCGCTTAGGGAAATTTTTGGTGAGACTCTGGCTTGTCCTGAATCCCTGCGCCAGGCCCCAGCCCCACCTCCCCAACCCCACCCTCCTTTCTCCCTGGCAGGCTTTGGGGTGGCCTGCCACCTTGGCGTCCTTACAGACTTGCCTTGCGTTGGGGTGGCCAAGAAACTTCTGCAGGTGGACGGGCTGGAGAACAACGCCCTGCACAAGGAGAAGGTGAGGAGGGGCCTGCTGCAGGCCATGCCCGGCAGCTCAGTGGCGGGGCTGTGGTGGCCCTGGGCATGAGGACGCTTCTGGACCAGCCCTTGCCTGCTGACGCTGCCCTCCTCATCCCTGGCTTGTGACCTGGAATAAGGAAGACCTGCTTTCCTCTGGGCGTTGCCTTGCCTGTCTCAGCCGAGGGCGCTCCAAGCTCCTCTCCTGCCTCCTGGGTGTGCCTGCCTCTCTGGTCCCCCTTGCCTCTGAGCCACCGTGACACACCAAGTAGGGCTAAGTCCTCCAGTTACTGGGGACAGGACGGGCTTCCAGGCTGTCCCGGGCGCACTTGGTGCTTTCCCCACCCCGCCTTGCCCCCGCCCCTGTCTCCCCCCCTGCATGCTCAGGTACCACAGCCCCCATGCCCCCCCCCCCCCGCCCACCAAGGCCTGCCCGGAGCTGCCACCCACAGTCTTCCTACCTCACCTTCCCCTGCACCTTCCTCCTCTGGGACCCCATGTTGGCACTGGGAGTGAGACACTCTCAGTGGAGGGAGCCGGTGACACCCCCAGCTGTTTCACTGGATGGCAGATTCTGAGAGCAGAGACTGCGTCTCATTCCTCCCAGCTCTCAGGTGCCTGCATGGAGCAGTTGCTTAATAAAAATCTGTTGAGTTGATGGGGACCTTAGATAGACCCACTCAATGAGCCAGTCCACCGCCGCCAGAAATGCCGGCCTGTTGAGCTGAGTCAGATGTGCCCAAAGCAGGAGAGAAGCCACAGGAAGGAAGCGGGCTCAGCACCGGTCACTGGGCAGTGGTGGCACCTGTGTGGCTGCCAGCCTGGCACAGCGGCCCTGGGCAGATTGCTGCCCTTGTTCTAAGTCCCATCGTCAGTTTTGGACAGGGTCTTGTGAGCAGCACCCTCAGCTCAGGGGCAAGACCACATCACTGCCTGCATGCTCAGTGTCGTCTCAGGTGGTGTGGCTTTGCCTGGGCTGTGGCTCACCTCCAAGATCAGTCCCCTTCCCTTTCCTGGCCCAGTGACTGGGTTTTAAAAATAAAGAGACCTGGGCCGGTCGCGGTGGCTCACGCCTGTAATCCCAGCACTTTGGGAGGCCGAGGTGGGTGGATCACGCGATCAGGAGATCGAGACCATCCTGGCTAACATGGTGAAACCCCATCTCTACTAAAAATACAAAAAATTAGACGGGCGTGGTGGCACATGCCTGTAGTCCCAGCTACTCGGGAGGCTGAGGAGGGAGAATCGCTTGAACCCGGGAGGCAGAGGTTGCAGTGAGCCGAGATCGCACCACTGTACTCCAGCCTGGGCAACAGTGCGAGACTCCGTCTCAAAAAATAAAGAGACTTGCCTTCAGCCCTTCACCAAGAAGAGAGGGGTTTTTTCCCCATTTTTCCCCCATTTTCCAGATCCGACTCCTGCAGACTCGAGGAGACTCGTTCCCTCTGCTGGGAGACTCTGGGACTGTCCTGGGAATGGTGAGTGGCCAGGACCCTGAGCCCCTCCAAAGCCCTGGGGTAGGGGATCCTTTGCAGGCAGACACAGGTGCATACAGACACGCGTGCACTCACACTTGCCTACATCAACCCCCTGCCTGCCCGTCCATCCGTCCTCCTGCCTCTGACTGAGCCCAGGGTGTGATGTATGTGTTTGTTCCCTCCAGCTCTGCTGAGGAAGCCTACCCTGCCCCAGGGACAAGCAGCAGGAAGGCACCCTGAGGGTGGGCAGGCCCTGGCCCCAGAGAGCACTGCCCCTTCAGCTTCCCTCTTGCCCCCAGGACATTTTGTCAGAGCTCCAGCCGCTGAGGCTGTCCTGACCCTGGTCCCAGTGGCCCAGCCCACAGGACAGCCCTCGCCTTCCTTGTCACAGGCCCTGAGGAGCCACGACCGCAGCACCCGGCCCCTCTACGTCTCCGTGGGCCACAAGATGAGCCTGGAGGCAGCTGTGCGCCTGACTTGCTGCTGCTGCAGGTTCCGGATCCCAGAGCCTGTGCGCCAGGTGGGTGTGCTGGGGATGCGGGGAGGCAGCATAGGCTCCTCTGCTTCCTGCCACCTGCTGTTCAGGGCTCCCCAGCAGCTCAGCTGGGGTCAGAGTGCAGTGACATGAGGACGGGTTCCTGAGCCAAGGACAGGTCACAGACCTCTTGCTGGAGAGCTTGCTTGGCCTGCGCTGGGCCCTGCAGTCAGGACAGTAGACTGGGGGGTGCACGGCTCCCAAGAATTCATCCCCAGGCCCTCTGCCCCATGCACTCAGCCTCTCAGCCTCTCAGCCTCTCTGAGCCTCCTGCACCCAGATACATGCCAGCTTGGAGAATCAGTGATGTTAGCTCAGGTGGTGAGGTGTCCTGCCAGTTCCCAGCCAGCCCCTCGGGTCCCAGAGGGAGCAGCTGAACTTGAGCCAGGAGGCTCCTGCAGGAAAGCTGTGCAGGCCCCAGAGACGCTGGTCTGGGGACTTGGGTATGCCCGCCTCAGAACCCAGCACCGAAACTGGCGTTCGGTCCCCTAGGAAGGGTGAGAACTCTGCTGAAGCCGTCAGCTCAGCTGAGAAGGGACTCAGCCTGTGGGCCAGGAGAGAGACAGCTGGCACGAGATGCCCACAGCCAGCCTCGATAGGACCAGGGGACCACAAGACATGGGTGGATGCCGTCCCAGAGAAGCCCACAGAGTGAGGGTTCAAGAAAAGTCAGTCTTAGGAAGAGACCCGCTGGAGGAAGGGGAAGGACAGCCCTGGGCAGGAAGGAGTTTGATGTGCTCAAGAAATGGGGGGCCTGGAGGGGTGGCTCACGCCTGTAACCCCAACACTTTGGGAGACAGAGGTGGGAGGATCACTTCAGCCCAGGAGTTTGAGGGCACCCTCGGCAACATAGTGAGACCCCGTCTCTACAAAAAATACGTAAAAACTAATTAGCCAAGTGTGGTGGTGCGCACCTGTGGTCTCTGCTACTCAGGAGGCTGAGGCGGGAGGATCACCTGAGTCCAGGAGGTCGAGGCTGCAGTGTGCCCTGATTGGGCCACTGCACTCCAGCCTGGGTGACAGAGCAAGATCTTATCTCAAAAAAACTTTAAAAAACAAAAAGAAACTCAGCAGGAAGATGTGGCTGGAGCCAGGGCAGTGAAGTACAGAGTGGGTGGGAACCCGTGAGCGTCTTGGGGTGCGCCAGGGTTTCAGACGTCACCCACAGGGACATGGATGGCTGTGAGTTGGCAGCGGGGCGCCCGCAGATTGGCCTTTTTAGGTGGCCGCTGTGCGTGCCGTGGAGGCTGTGGGGTGGAGGTGGGGATGCAGATCTGCACAAGCCGTGCTGCTTCCAGCAGCCCAGCCCTGGAGCCTCCCTGGAGTCTGCTGCTTCCCCATCTTACCCCCACCGCTTGCCCTGCAGCCTGCGCTGGGGCAGCCGCAGCACCAGTGGAAAACCCCCAGGCCACCACCATGGGGCTGGGGCCTTCCGGCTGCTGGTGTGCAGTTTGGCCTCCAGGGGGCAGCAGCAGCCCGCATACCACAACGGCCCTCGCCCTGGGCAGCTGTGCCCAGTGGTGGCATCTGACAGCGGGCTCCGCAGCCTTGCAGGGCTTTGCTCAGGGCACAGGTGTGTGGACTCTCAAGCCTGTGATCTGTGTCCCCAGCCCCCAGGAAAGAGGCCTTTCTTCCTCCATTCCAACTCAGCCATGTGGTCTTCCGAGAGAGAACCCAAGAAACTGTCCCCCAGACCTTCAGCCCCAGGAACTTTAGGTCGTGCTGCTGCAGACAGCACAGTTCCCGGAGCTCCTAGACCTTTTTCCACCTCAGTGCGCCCCAGAGTAGGACAGTGGCCCGTCCTTGCAAGGGAGGGGACGCCTGGCCTGTGAGTACCTTGAGCATCTAGAAATAGAGCAAGGATCTGTGCCTAGCACCGGCGAAGAGCCTGCCAAATCCTGGGCCCACCCTCCAGAGGAAGGAAAGCCACAACCAGATGGGATATGCAGCCGCCCTGCACCGGGAGCCCGCAGCTTCTTACGCTGGCGTGAGCCGACGGTCGTGTCCTGCAGGGCTGGCTCTGTCTCTGGGTCCATTTTCTTCCTGAGCTCACTCACCTCTCAACAGGTTCCCCTCCTGACTCTGTTCCAGAAGGTCCTGGGAGAGCACAGATGGGGTTAGTGTTGGTCTGCTCTCTCCCTGGCTCTGCGCCGGGCCGTCTTAGTGGCCCCATGGTCACAGGCACTGCTGCGCTCCTGGTTGCCAGGTCCAGGCTCTCCTGACAGGCCAGGCTGGGCCGCTCCAGGGGAAGGTGAGAGGTGCTGGCCCTGCCTACCACTGCCCCACTTCCCCCATGAATGGAAGCAGGAGCAGGCTGGGGGATTAGCCGTTGCTTTCCATGAGTCGTGCAGCCCTGAAGCTAATCTAAGCCCATCTGAGCTGGGATCAGGGGGACTTCCCAGGGCCAGCCCCCCCATGCCCCTGGGGGTTCCCACTCAGACCTAAGCCCTGTTCAGTGTCCCTCCCTGCTAGGGTCTGCCCCCATCCCAGCCTGTGGCCCACCGCCCTCTTTTATCCTGGTGATTCTGGAGATGGGACAGGGGTTACTGCTCATCTAGTCAGGGGAGAGGACAGACCAGCTGGGCTCAGAGCCCCCAGAGAAGCAAGGGTTAGCAGGGCAGCCTCGGCTTGCACACAGCCTACAGGGAAGCACAGACTGGAGACCAGTGAAGGCTGAGCAGCTCCAACTGCCACTGGTGGGGAGGAGACCCAGGACCCCCTCGCTCAGCCTGTCCACTCACCAGCTACTCAGGCCCTTCAGGGACTGCCCAGCTCGGTTTGAGAGCTGCCATTGCAGGGCTTTGACCCCAAAGTTCCAGGCATGCCTGTCACACACTCGCCGACAGGGCTGCGGCTCCTGAGCCTGAAGAGCTGGCTGTGACCTGTGTGTCCTGAGTGGGCTTCTGTGGGGGATGGAGGCATTGCCAGCAGCAGCTCCTGGTGGGAAACTGGTCTAGAGACCAGCTCAGCACCTGGCAGCACGTCTGTCTCCTCCAGGCTGACATCTGCTCCCGAGAGCACATCCGCAAGTCGCTGGGACTCCCCGGGCCACCCACACCGAGGTGAGCACCCCAGGAGGCTGGGGCACTAAAGGGGCATCTCGCAGACACCTGCATGGGCTGTTTCTGGTGGCTCAGCCTCTCCCTGTTGCAATATTGTGGCTCAGGACAGACAGTGCAGGGCCAAGGAAGGCAGGGGACACAGGAGAGGTCTTCAAAAAGGGAGGAGAGTAGAGTGGGGTGGACTCCTATTCTCATGGGAACTCTCCAGAAACACCACTGCCTCCACGCAAAGCCCTGGGACCATGGCCCCGTCTGGTCCAAGCCCTGCCTCCCAATAGGGCTATCCCCAGCCTTCCTCAGTCCACTTAGCCTGTGAGGTACCAGGACGTGGGCTCTGCAGAAAAGGCGTGGCCTCGGAGTCAGACATGACCCAGCCCTGCATAGCCAGCTGTGGCGTTTGCACTCTTCAAGCCTCAGCTTCCTCATCGTCGTGATAGGTTCCGTAATTCTTGTCCCGCTGGTTCTTGTGAGTTAGAGTGACCGTGTGCCTGGCACAGTCACAGCTAACAGTGCAAGGCTTTGTCTTAAAACCGTTGCAGATTATTTGATCCTGCTAGCAACCTTGATGTGAGACAGGTACTGTGACCCCACTTTACAGATGAGGAAGCTGTGACCCCACTTTACAGATGAGGAGGCTGGGACACTGAGCGTTGATAAGGAGTAAAGCAGAATTCAGTCTGGCCACTTCCTCTCCTCTTGGTGTGGGCAGTTTGGATTCCAGGCCCTGCATCTGAGCCTCCAGGCTGAGAGGACACCCCCACTCCCTGGGCAAAGACCACAGGAGGCCCCAGGCCTGGGATTCGCCGGGCCCTCGCCCATGATTAGTTTCTGAAGGGCTGCAGTTCCTTCGTGCTCATTTTCCCTCTAAGCCAGGGGCTGTTCCCAGGCCTCCCTAGGCTGCTTTGAGAACTGAGGGAGCAGGTGGCAGGGACCCCCCAAGCTCTCCCAGAGTTGGGGACCGGCCAGCTTGAATGCAGGTTGCGTGTCTGAGCAGCATGCCCTGCCCGGCCCTCTGCCCTGGGCTGTAGCAAGCCCTGAGTGTCCAGGCCAGCCGCAGTTCCCAGACCCCATCTGGGGTGTGAGGGGGTGTCAGGTGGGTGCTAGCATCTGATGCTGTCCCTTTCTCAATGTCATCACCAGGAGCCCGAAGGCGCAGAGGCCAGTGGCATGCCCCAGAGGAGACTCTGGAGAGTCCTCAGGTGAGGGCCAGCCCCCACAGGACCACAGCCCAGGCCCCAGGACAGCCCCGAGGCCAGGCTCCCAGGAGCAGGCGGGCAAGGACCGGCAGTAGGATGGAACTGGGCACCATGAAGACAAGAAGGACACTGGCCACCCCGTTCTGGCCTCAGGACACTGACCACCCCTGGGGGTGGTCTAGGGACTTAGGGAAACCTTACCTCAGCCGCAGGTAGAGCACCCAGTCCCCAAAGACAGGCTGACCGCACCACCCCAGGGGGACGCTGCAGCACAGCCCAGCGCCAGGTGGGGCGGAGGTGACCACGGCCCCTCTTCGCCCCGTCATCGGCTGGTCAGCTGTGGTCACGGCGCCTCAGAGGACAGATCTCTATGGGGGCAAGTGCCAGATCCTGAGAGTGCACGAGACGGGGACTCGGAGCTGCAGCCTGCACCACCCCTGCAGCCTGTGCTTTGCCCGCCCCTTTCAATAGATGGGACTTGCTTGCCCTTTTTTTTTCTTCTCAGGGTTCATTTTTTATTTTACTTGTTTGTTTGTTTGTTTGTTTCCATTGATCTCTTTACCCGAAGGTTTACTTGCAAAGTCAGGGTTCATTTTTAAAGCAGGTCCCCAGCCCCAGCCATACTGAACCACCTCTGCCCTGACATGGGAGGGGTCCTAGCTGGGGTAGCTGGGCTTTAGCACCTGCCTACTGCCTGCCATGACCCCTGACCCCAGTCCTGGCCATCCTCCAGCCTGCCTCGGGAAGAGGGAGCAGAGAGCCTCATCTCAGCCTGGAGGGGACCGAGGATGGGGGCAGCACACAGGGGCAGTCTGGGCTGTGGGGCAGGAGGCCAGACAGGGCGGCACTGGTGCCTGAGGGGTTGGGTGCCAGGCTCTGTGCCCGGCGGGGGCTAGGATCGGGGATGGCACCATCCCCACAGGCTCTGAAAGTTGATCACTGTCCTCTCTCCCTGCCCGCCTTGCCCCAGAGGCACAGCCTCAAAACTGTCTCCACTGTGGGAAAGCAGCCCTAGGCCCCTGTCTGGCCACTTCCTCTCCTCTTGGTGTGGGCTAGAGGTGCCAGCTGGGGAGTGGGGGCAAAGGGGACGGCTCACCTGCAGCCCGGTCCCAGCCCCTGGGCACCTCCCAAGCACCCCCCAGCCCTTGACATGCCGGTTGGCCTCCAGACCCCAGGCTCCCTGAGGATGCTGGAAGCTGCCACAGAGCATGAAAAAGTCCCTAGAATCCTTTCTTGCCATTCACCTGACCTCTACAAGAAGGGGCCGGTGATCATGATTTGACAGCTTGGGACAAGAATCCAGGGAGGCCGGGTCTCTGGCGCGCCTCCATGCTCCTCCAGACGGTGCTGTCCTGGTGTTCCTGAGGAGCAGGGCGAGCCTGGGCCTGAGGGGACAGGTACACAGGCAGCAGCACTCAGGGCCGGGGAGTGCCAGCCCCACCAGCCTGCGCTCACTCGAAAGCTGCTTTGGAGGGCTGGGCTGCAGGGCCAGAGGCTCCAGAAAAGAGGCCCAGGCTGTGTAGCTGCCCTTCCTTGATGGAGCAGACTCTATTCTAGAAATTTCTATAAGAAGTAGACCCACTCCAGGACAAGTGGGGCTGGGGGGTGCGGATGCTGAGGGGCTCTGCGGGCACTTTGTGCCTGAAGTCACTGGGGGCACAGGAGAGAGCAGGAACTAGGTGGACTGTTCTGGCTGCCGTCCATCAGCAATGCTGGCCGGAACCAGATGAGCAGTGTGGGGCGAGAGGGAGCCCCAGTGCGGCCCCTCAGACCCTCCATGCCTCAGGGTGTCAGTGGCCCCGGACTGGCCTCACTCAGTCCTGGGCACTTGGGCCTGTCGGGGATCTAGCGTTCATTGAGGACCCCACCGGTGGACCGAGGCTCCCCTCACCGTGGCAGAGGGATCTCTGCCCTTCCCACCGAAAGGGGCAGAAGCTAGTGGATGGGGACGGCTCACGGCCCTCCCTTTCCACCTGCCTTGGGAAGGGAGAGGCAGCAGACAGGAAGGGCCTTGGAACTCAGGCCAGTGTGGGGAGAGCGTCCCCAGAGAGTCCTTGGGGTGGGAGAGGGGTGGAGTTGACAGCGGGTGAGGCCGGCTTTGAGGTTGTGTGGACCCTGTCTGCCTCTAGCTCAAGTTGGGAGGTGTGTCAGCTGCGGAGCCATGTGAGCCTCGGGGACAGCCACGCATGGGGTGCAGACCGGTCTAAATGTGCCTGTCTGGTGGGCGCTGAAGGTCCCCTTGGGAGAGTCCAGGGCAGCACCTGATGAGCTGAGAGCCGCAGCCGTGTCCACCTGGAACCTGTTTCCTCACCGGGAACATGAACACCTGCTTCAGAAGCTTTGGGGGTTAAAGGTGGGGATGCGCGTAGGTCTCTTGCCCAGCGGTGGACACTCAGTACACTCCTGATAAATGAGGCATGGGGTGGTGGAGTCCAGCACCTGGCTGGGCCCAGGAACGAGGCATCAGTGGTTGGAGGGGAGGGCGTCTGCCCACCTAGCATCTTTGGCAAGGATCTGCCTGCCAGCACCCCCATGGAGTCCTGTCTGGATGGGAGGAAGAGCAGGGCCGTGGACAGCCTCCAGAGGTGTCCCCCTGAAACCTCTGAATGTCACCGGCACAAGCAGGCCAGGCTGGGTTCTCCCAACACCAACCAAGCACAGCCGTTGTCCTGGGGCACGCCATCCGGGTTGGGGGACAGGGAGGCAGAGGTCCTGCGTCGTTGCCCGTGAGTCCAGTTCTTAGGCACCGCTCTGGGGACCCCTCATGCTGGTCCCCAGGCCCACTGAGGCATAGGTGAGACCATTGCATGGTCCTTGGAAAAACGGGGCTCCTCAGGCAAGGAGTGGACAGAGCCGATGCTGGCGATGGGGGGGCCTTGCCCCAGACAGAGTTATGGGAGACGGAGTCACGGGAGCGCTGTGGGGGTCCAGGCAGGGGAGCTGCTGACTGCAGGTGGCCCAGCAGTACCCAGGTTTCTGCTGGCTCCCATTCCACCTCCCCAAGGGCACTCGCAGGAAAGGGAAACGTGGCACCCAGCTGGTGCCTCATTCCACCTACTTCCTGAGTCAAAGGGCTCCACCACCCCAGACACACCCAGGGCCTGGTGTCCAGAATGCCATGTGTGTGCCCCAACCAGTAGGACCCTTGGGAGGCTCAGCACCCCCTTCCCCAAACCAATGCCTCTCCCCTCTCCACACTCACTGGCATCCCCACAGAATGTCCTCCTGACTTCTAGAGCTTTCCCTATCCAGAGCTCCAGGACCACAGGTGGCAGGGAATTAGAGGCATGAGAAGCACAGTGTGGAAGCTGGGCAGAGCTGGCTGAGATCCCACTGTCTCTTCCAGGCCGGCTTGAACAAAGCTCAAAACGTGTCCCACAGGGGTCGATACCTGCCCATGTGGTGGGGGATATTCCACCAGGTGAAGTGTGTAAGGGCTCAGCAGGGAGCCTTGGCACATGGTGAGTCCTTGGTGAGGGAAGTCTGCTGGTTTGGAGAGGTGAGGCCCCAAGTCAGTCAGTCCGCCATGCTGTGCCAACCCCAATGATGAGAGGATGAAGCCAGGTCAGGGAGGTCTCGTCTACCAGGCTCCTACCTGGGCTGGCAGCTCCTCATGCCATCCCAAGCCATCAGAACTCAGGTCCTCGAAGGGAGGCCTGGCTGCCCCCTTCCTCTGAAGCCACACAGGACCACGCCCCCTGTGCCCTGGGGCTTCACTCCAACAGGAGGGCTTCCCAGGGGCCCGGGAGACTCAGCAGAAATGCCCACAACTGCCTGGCACGTGGTAGGCTTTGCACAAAGAGCAGTAGCTTCAACCCCAATGACCCACCTCTGTGGGTTTGGGCTCCTCTGGGGCTGGAGGCTCTGGGCTCCTCTGGGGCTGGATGTCAGGCTCTGCTTAAAACTGTTGGTTCCTCAAGGACCAGGGGTGTCAGGTGGGCCTCCCCAGCTGAGGGCCTGGCCAGGACCAGGTCAGGGGGTCCTCCCATTTTCCCCTCCCCTTGCAAGGAGGAGCAGGCCAGAGCCTGGAGGTAAGTTTGCAGAACAAAGCATCTATTCAAATCCTTTGCCCATTTTTAAATTTGGGTCGTCATCTTGTTGAGTTGCAGAAGTTCTTTGTATGTTCTGAATCCTAGATATTGACCACTTCTGTAGTTTACAAATATTTTCTCCTGTGGGTTGTCATTATTTTCTTGATAGTGTCCTTTGATGCATGAAAGTTTTTAAATTTGATGAAGTCCATTTTGTTGCTTATGCTTTTGATGTTATGTTTAAGAAGCCATTGACTAATTCAAGGCCATGAAGATTTACACCTACATTTCCTCCTAAGAAATGTATAGTTTTAGTGCTTACCTTTAAGTCTTTGATCCATTTTGACTTAAATTTGTGTATGGTGTAAGGGAGCAGGTCCCATGTCATACCTGTGAGTAGCCAGTTGTCCCAGACCATTTTGCTTTGTTGTTGAGACAGGGTCTCCCTCTGTTGCCAAGACTGGAGTGCATGGGCGTGATCATGGCTCACTGCAGCCTCGACCTCTTGGGCTCAAGCAGTCCTCCTGGCTCACCCTCCAGAGTAGCTGGGACTACAAGCATGCACACCATGCCTGGCTAATTTTTTTTTTTTTTTTTTTTTTGAGACGGAGTCTCGCTGTGTCGCCCAGGCTGGTGTGCGGTGGCGTGATCTCGGCTTACTGCAAGCTCCACCTCCCAGGTTCATGCCATTCTCCTGCCTCAGCCTCCCGAGTAGCTGGGACTACAGGCGCCCGCCACCATGCCTGGCTAATTTTTTGTATTTTCTTTTTTCAGTAGAGACGGGGTTTCACTGTGTTAGCCAAGATGGTCTCGATCTCCTGACCTCGTGACCCACCCGCCTCAGCCTCTCAAAGTGCTGAGATTACAGGCGTGAGCCACTGTGTCCGGCCTAATTTTTAAAGATTTTTTTGTAAAGACAGGGTCTCACCATGTTACCCAGGCTGGTCTCCAACTCCTGGGCTCAAGCTTTCCTCCCACCTCGGCCTTCCAAAATGCTGAGATTACAGGCGTGAGCCACCGCACCTGGCCTATTTCTACTTCCTCCTTTCCAATCTGAATGCCTTTTATTTTTTTTCTTGCCAATTGCTCTGGCTGGAACCTCTAGCACTTTGTTGAACACAGTGGTGACAGCACATATCCTTGTCTTGTTCCTGATCTTAAGGGAACGTTTTCAGTCTTTCACCACTAGATGTGATGTGAGCTGTTGGATTTTCAAGGATGCTCTTTATCCAGCTGAAGACGTTCCCTTCTAGTCCTAATTTGTTAAGTGTTTTCATCCTTAAAGGGTACTGGATTTTGTCAAATGCTTTTCTGGCCTCTGTTGAAAAGATCCTGTGTTCTTCCGTTAATGTGAGGTGTTACATTGATTGATTTTCATATGTTGAGCCAGTTTCCATTTCTGGAATACATCCAACTCGGTCGTGGTGTATAATCCATTTACTCTGCTGCTGAATGTGATTTGCTTGTATTTTGGTGCAGATTTTTACATCTGCATTTATAAGGAATATTGGTCTGATGTTTTCTTATGATATCTTCCTCTGGTTTTGATATCAGGATAATATTAGCCTCATAGATTGGGTTAGGAAGTGTTCTTTCCTCCGTTTTTTTGGGAAGAGAGAGATTGGTGTTAATTCTTGCCAGAACCTTTGGTAGAATTTGCCAGTGAGCCTATCTGGTCTTGGGTCTTTGGGAGGATTTTGATTCTGATTCAATCTATGTATTTGTTATAGATTGTTCGGATTGTCCATCCTTGAGTCAGTTGCTAGCTTGTGTGTTTCCAGGAGTTTTTCCGTTTCGTCCATGTTATCGCATCTGTTGGCATACTGTTGTTCACAGGATTTTCTTGATGTGTGTGAGGCCTCTGAGAATGTCCCTGCCTTCACTCCTGCTTTTAGTCACTGGCATCTTCTTTTAACTTGGGCCGTTTGGCTGTGCATGGTTTTGGGGGAGTCCTCCTTGACTCTGCAGATGCTGAGCAGTGATGTGGCTGGGAAAGGGGACCGGGAGTGCAGGGCACCTCCTGAGGACTCACCTAAGCCCAAGATTCAGAGAGAGCTCCAACCACATCTGCCTGCATGCCTTTCCCAGGCTCTCCCCATGCAGCCAGCCAGCACCCCCTCCCCAAAGACCGGGCAGTTCCTGACCAGCACCTCACCAAGCCCTCAGTAAGGCATGTCTTTGGGGGAGCAGGATTTCAGGAGGACAGTGGAGGTGGTGTACAACTCACGGCTGGCGGTTCCGGGCCTCTCAGGAAGCTTTGCCACTGGGCTTGGGGTTAAGTGGGTGTGGGGCTCCGAACCCTAAAGGGGTGAGAGTTGAAATGAAAGCGGCACCTGTAGTCCATTTGGGGTGCAGGTGTGCGCCAGGGGTCCTCAGCCCCAGCTGATGGCCACATGAACCGCATGAGGAGAGGCAGGGCGTGTCAGCAGCAAACCTAAGTGTGTGCACATTTCTATGGGCCCTCACTCTGTGACACTGCAGCTCTCCAGAGGGACGCTTTGAAAACAAAACAGGAAAGAACACACAGCCCGCGTCTCTTGCCTGAGTCACTGTATTCCTTAAAAGTTGAAGTACCCTGGTCCTTGGCTTTTCCTGCACATGAGAAAATGTTGGCCAAGGTTAGCGATTATGCTTCTGTAATCTGTAACCAGAAGTGCTCTTACGCCCAAGCCTTGGTGTGATTTTGCTGTAATGTAACTTCAGAGCCAGCTAGATGGATGTGACTGTGCAGGTCCTGAGCCCCGGCCCCTGTATCCAAGCAGTGGGCCGAGACACTGAGCCGGGCAGTCAGACAGGACCTCGCTAAGGCTGCTCCCGGGCTGGGGCCTGGGTCTAGGATTCTCAGTAAGACCTTTGAATAAAACTAACTTGAATTCTTCAAAAGCTTGATTTTTTTTCTTCAGTCAAAAGCAGCTTGCTGAGATGCCGGCCCACCCTGGGGATGTGCAGTGGCAGCCCTGAGCTGGCCCAGCCCCTTTCTCCAAGGGTGCTCTGGGGGAGGGGGGTGGGTTTGGGGGAGTAGAGTGCAGGGGAAACAGGGTGTGCGGGTCAAGGGGGGCTAGAATTGGGGGAGCAGGTTCACGGGCCACGGGCTGGGCAGGGGTGGGCCTGGGCACCTGGTACGTGGGGGAACCCCAACTTCCCATCCCTGCGTCACACGCCCTTCCCCTGCAGGGTGGGGGTCTGCAGGGTTGGCATGTGCCCCCCTGCCCCGTCCCCACCCTACTCCCTGGCAGCAGGCAGAGGGGCGTGCAGGGGGGCCCTAAGTGCAGTGGCATCTCGACTCCAACCCACAGAACTTTAAAAATAGGGCCATGGTAAAGTCCGTCTCTACAGACCACAGCCTGCCCAGAGCTAAGAATATTCTTGAACCACTTAATAATTCAAGTCGGATCCAAATAGATTTTCCTGCTCACTTGTGGGCCTCTGTGTCCCCTTCCCAGGCCCCCACCCTGCCTGGAGGCTGGGAGGGAGAGACTCCAAGAAGCGGGTGGGCCTGGCCTTTGGAGCCTCTGAGACCCCAGCTGGTCCTGTCTCCCCTCTCCTGTGGCACTCAGGATCAGAAGACACACCAGGGCTGGAGTGGTCCTTTAGGATCTGGCCAAGGTCAGGCCCCAGGGAGGGGCCCCTCTGGTGGTCCTAGCTGTCCCAAACCCCACCCCTGCTCTGGCCACAGGCACTGGACTATTTGAATCTGGATCTGAGCTAGGCCTTGGCCCCTTGTACGGCATCTGACCTGAGCCACGCACCTCTCATGGGGGCCCCGTCCTCCAGGGCCAAGGGCAGCATGAGCTCCAGGAGAGCCGGCCTCGCCCCTCACACCCCGGTGGCTGGTACATGCCGACCCCAGGGCCTGTGTCCTGCCTCCTCTACGGAAGAGTCCCTGAAGGGCCTGGCCTGGGGCTCCTTGTCCTGGTGAAAGTGGCTGTGCAAAGGCAACCAGGGCCCTGGGTTCCAGACCAAGGCCTCTGTACTTGTGTGCTGTGTGTGCTTGGGTAAACCACTTCACCTCTCTGAGCCTCTTATCAGTGGGATGGATTGTGACCAATGCTTTTAGAATAGGCCATGGTGTTTGGGGCAGGAAGGGGTATCTGACGGGTGCCCTGAGGCCTGTCACCCTCTCCTCCAGGGGCAGTGCCCAAGCTGCAGACACCCCTCACCCATCCCTGTCTCCCCCCAAGCTCTGGTCTTTCAAACAGGAACTCAGGTTGGAGGGGTGCTACCTGGGAATGCTTGGGGGAGCCCACACTTGCTGGCAGGGGAGGTGCTCACCAGCCTGGCCCCCTAACCCCGGCAGCAGCCCAGCCTTAGCAGTCCCCGCTGAACTTCCCTGGCCAGGCCCTGAGTGGAGTTTTACCAAATTATTAATTAAGGGCAAAGCCATGCAGCAGCGCTGACATCCAGATGAATAGCACGCGGTGTAATTAGGCGAGGTGTCATGGAGATGATGGAGCGCAGCCTGCTAGCCCCAATTCACCTTCCCGGCAAGCAGGAGCAACTTCTCTGTGTCCTACCACCATGGGCGGCTGGTGTGGGGCCAGTTAGGGGTGTGGTTAAAGGGGCCAGCTGACAGCTATTGCAGGCGCCACAGGCCCTGTGGACAGGGCTGGCCTCCTCCCCCACGGACAGGCACCCCTTCCCCTCTGATTGCCATGGGCAGAACCCAAAAGGGAATAAAGTGCAGAAAGGGGCAGGCAAGGTGGGAGGCAGGCCAAGGCAGGAGGGATGAGGACTAGGACAGATCCACAGATAGACCTGGAGCAGCCCAGAGAGGGGCATGGAGGGAGCACAGGAGGGCCGAGAGGGGCTGGGGAGGAGGTGCAGAATCCAGGAAGACAGGACAGGCCTCGGGGCCCTACCCTGGGGTTGCATGGGCCTGACAGAGAGCTGGGAGCAAGGAGCAGCTTGAGAATTTTTGGTTTTGTTTTTTAGTTACTTACATTCATGTGTTTTTTGTCGTTTGAGACGGAGTCTTGCTCTGTTGCTGAGGTTGGAGTGCAGTGGCGCAATCTTGGCTCACTGCAACGTCTACCTCCCAGATTTGAGCGATTCTCCTCCCTCAGCCTCCTGAGTAGCTGGGATTACAGGTGTGCCACCACACCCAGCCAATTTTTGTATTTTTAGTAGAGACAGGGTTTCACCATGTTGGCCAGGCTGGCCTCGAACTCCTGACCTCAATGATCCACCTGCCTCAGCCTCCCAAAGTGCTGGGATTACAGACGTGAGCCACTGCTTCCGGCCTACATTTCATGTATGCTTTTAATCAACATCATAAATTGACAGTTTGAATAATCGAATAGTACTACAAGGCTTCTGATGAAAACCCACACCTCTTTCCTGATTCCCCCTTCTCGGAGGCAACCTTTTCTGTGATTGTAGCTGATTCTCTTTGGTATTTACTTCCGAATAGCCATGCTCATGGTGCTGCTGCTGCTGCTTTTTTTTTCTCCTTTTCAGATTGAGAAATTTACCCATGTCCTTCCCACGATGGCGGCTGAAGGCTTGTTCTCTCACACATGCCCCCCCACACTCTCCCACCAGCTTCTCCTTTTGATTGAATCAGAATTCAATGTATGCACTATTATTTCTCAGCATACACTCTTCTCAGCTGAGTAATGTGTTGTAATTACATTTCCTTTCTTGTACAACCTCTTATTTTTCCTGGACTTAATAACTGCCTCATTTAGGGGATTGGGTTGATATTCTGTGTACCCATTACTTATTTATCCCCAAACCCTGCCATGGAAGTATAAATCTCCTTTTGGTTCATTAAAAACATCCGGCCCATCTGGGCACAGTGGCTCATGCCTGTAATCCCAACACTTTGGGAGGCCGAGGCGGGAGAATTGCTTGAGCCCAGTAGTTCGAGACCAACTTGACAACATAGCGAAGCCCCATCTCCATCACCATTTAGTTTTAAATAAAAGATATTTTTAAAGTTAAAAACATCCAGGCCAGGCTGCGCTGGGCCCGCCTCACTGTACAGGACTGCGCTGCCGCTGTCCTTGGTGCTGAAGTCAAGGCTGGGGCCGGAGCCTCTCCTCCAGCCTCACTCCTCTTCAGCTTCCGCCAAGCTTCGCCTCCATTCCCGCCCAAGACCCCCTGGGGAGCAGACCCCAGGCCCTCCTCAAGATTGCCGACCCCAGCCCTCGTCCCAGCCCAGGCCGTCTCTCCCAGGCCTTGCCTCTCTGTACCAGGTGGTCTTCCTCCCCAGGGGGCTCCTCCCCGCAGCCCTGGCAGACAGCTTGAATCCCGGAGTTGCAGCAGGTGGGTGTCTAAGTGGAGATCCCTTGTGTATAATCAGAACTTTCCAGGTTACATGTGACAAAAACCAACTTAAGCAAAGCGGAGACCTCGTTAGTTCACTCTAGGAGGCAGCACCGCCCTGCATGGCCTGGCCCTGGCTCCCTCCCTCTCCAGGAGGCTGCCCCTCATCAGCCCAGCCTCACTTCCTCACCCACATAAGGATCCTCGGCGGAGTGAGCCCTCCTGTTCCAGCGGCCCCAGTGGCCCCAGCGAAGGCCCCAGGCCGACACTTGTTGGCTGGCCAGGCTTGAGTCACATGCCTTCCCCTGAACCCCTCATTGTGGCCTGGGGTCGGGGGGCCAAGTGCCCAGTGCAGAGCTAGGGCCTGGACCAGCCTCAGTGCACCTTGTGGAGGGGGGACTTCTCAGTAGAACAGCGCTCTTGCTAGGAGAAGGAACACCTGGTTGAGAAAACTGAGGTCAGGGGACCTTCTCAAGAAGGGTCAGTGGCTTCAGGATCTCTCATAAGGCTTCATCTCCAAGGCCCAAGGAGAGCAACAGTGTCCCATCTTGTCTCCAGGTAATTCTATTCCAGTGCCAGCAGGGAACAGCGTGATTAAGCCTCCATTATTAACTTGCCAATCTTGTTTCTGGGGCACAGACGCTAACGGCTTAGGGGACCCAGTTGGTATATAACGAGGTCTCCATGACAAATTACTTGGTTATCAATTAACTATCTGGGGAGATGTCAAGCAGGATCCATCATGCTGGCAGGAAGAGAGAGCCAATTAACCCAGGGCAGTTCGTCCAACCCACCGTCGCTGCATCCAGCAGGGCCAGGAATGAGAGAAAGGGCCTGTGGAACCCGGAGCGGGGCAGTCCCTCCACCCCCTAGGGACGGTGTGACACCGGCTGCGGCTACACTGGCAGCGGCTTCTGCAGTCATGCCTCACGTGCTCGGCGCACCACTCTTGCCTGTACCCGTCTCTGTCCATTCATTCATTCCTGGACCAGGCACGGGTGGGAGAGGTGACTGAGGACTGAGGTTAGGGAGGGACACACGTGCAGACTGCAGACAGCAGACTGTCTCGTGTGGTCTCTACAGTGAGCAAGATGGGTAAGAGCATCCTCAGGACAGGGAGGAGAGAAGAGTTCATTCTAAAGGTGGGGGGGGTACAGAGAGAGCATCACAGCTGGGAGGAGAGAAGAGTTCATTTTAAGGGGGTAGGTGGGGGACAGCGTCACAGAGCTGGGAGAAGAGTTCATTCTAAGGGGGTAATTGGGGGACAGAGCATCACAGAGCTAGGAGGAGGAGAGAAGAGTTTGTTCTAAAGGTGGTGGGGGGCACAGAACATCATAGAGCTGGGAGGAGAGAAGAGTTCATTTTAAGGGGGTAAGCGGGGGACAGCATCACAGAGCTGGGAGAAGAGTTCATTTTAAGAGGGGGGGACAGAGTGTCTCGGAGCCGGCAGGAGGAGAGAAGAGTTCATTCTAAGGTGGGGGACAGAGCATCACAGAGCTGGGAGAAGAGTTCATTCTAAGGGGCGGAGGACAGAGAGACACAGAGAGACTCTGTGACAGCATCACAGAGCTGGGAGGAGGAAAGAAGAGTTCATTCTAAGTGGGGATGGGGGGTGGGGGCAGGACAGAGTGCATCACGGAGCTGGGAAGTGGAGGAGGAGGAGCCAGGTCCCTGAGACGAGGGGCAGGGTGGGTGGCCACCAGGCAGAGGGTGCCCAGGCACAGCAGGGGACGGGGCTGTTCCAGGCTTGGGCAAGGGACGATTGACCGTGCACTGTCGGGACCTGAGCAGAATCCAGCTCTGTCGTTGCTGTGCTGGGAGACCTTGAAACAGTTTAGTAAAACCTTGCTGAGCCTCTGTTTTCTTATCTATAAAATGGGGATAATAATCCCTAGTTCTGGGATTGTTGTGGGAACTAACACTGTGGCCCCCTTTTGGTGCTGGCTGAACCTGCTTCCTCCTTCTCCTCCCTACAAGGGAGGTCTTGGACCCACCTCACTGGTGAAGGCTCACAGGGTGCACATGCTGGAGCAGAGGAGCAGGGAGGAGGGAGGCATCCTGGAGGAGGTGGCTTGGGCTGGCAGATGGCACACAGACGGGCCAGAGGCCGAGGGGCAGGGTCAGGGACGTTGGTCACTTATCAAGGTCAAAGCCCAGGACTTTTTGGGTTTTGCTTTGTTTTCAGTAAAGGCCCTTGGGTCACCTGCGATGTGTCCCACCCTGGTGAGAACCAGTGACCAAGCCCTGGCCCTACCCTGTCCCCTGGCCTTTGCCTGTGCCCCCACCCCACCCCTCTGGTAGCCCCCTCCCCTTGCCTACTTGGGGGTGATTGGCAGCTGCCTCTTCCCAGCCCCCCAGGCCATGGCACGGAGCCTCAAGCCTATTCATGACGCGGACATATGGCACCTCCATGGGGGGCTTGGAGGAAACTGCCAATTGCGAGAGTGCAGCGTGTCCCCATTCCAGCCCTGCCGGAGCAAAACAAACGCAAGCCGCCAGGGGAGCAGAGGCGGCCCGGGGGTGTGCGCATGTGTGCGGGTGTGCCTGTGTGTCTGCAGCTCACACCGAGGGGGTGCTGGGAGGAGGGGAGGCTGCCCGCTTCTTAGGAGTCTGCGGCTTTCAGACGCTTCTGGTGGCTTGGCTACTGGGGTCCTAAGGAGCTGAGCTGCCCCCCTCATTCCGCCCCGCAGGCCGTGCCTCTCCCGTCTTGAGGCCCCTTTCGCCTCCCCACACCTCTTACCCAGGACGCTGGGCTGGAGGCTGTGAACAGCCCTGGGAGGAGATCCCAGAGATGCTCTCATTCTTTCTGGAATCAGGACGTTCCGCCCAATGTCAAGCCCAAGTCCCCAGGGCTCCAGGCTTAGCCAAACTCTTCTGTTTTATTGGAGGTGGCACCACCCCCATATCAGTGGGGGCACTGCAGCCACCAGTGCATGGCCCCCTAGGCCCCTGCCCCATGCTGGGCTCACCCTCCTGTGCCCAGCTGGGGACCCAGGCATGACAAAGCCCTGCTCCTGAGGCAGGGGAGGGTGTGGGGGGGGGGGGCGTGGGGGGGGCGGCAGGGGAGGGCGTGGGGAGAGCCCGGCCAAAGGCCAGGCTCTGGGGGCCTCAGCACCCTCCTCTCCCGACCCAGGGCGGGAGGCTGCTGCCATGGAAACCAGGCCTGTCCACCCACTGGCCATGCGCATCCAGGGGCCGTGGCCACCACCTCCTAGCACCCAGCTCTGCCCCCCACCCCCATTCGTGGGAGTGAGAAGTCAGGAGAGAGAGGAAGGGCGCTGAGCGGAACCTGGAGGGTGGGCCTGGGGTACCAGAGGCTGAGGTGCTCAGGCAGGCTAAGGGTAAGGGGCCTGTCCCCTGAGCCCCAGCTGAGGGTCTAACCCTCTGTGCTGCTGGGAAGCTCCAGACCCTCTGCCACAAACCTTGGCATGCACTTCCAGCAGTGGCAGCCCCTGTGGGGTGTGTCCGTGGCACCCATCAGCCTCCTCCTTGTGGCTGGGGCCTGGGAGCACAATCTGCATGCTTTGGGCCTTCCCCAGGGAGTCAGGGAGGCGAGGGTGCAGCCCGCTAGAGAGCGGCCCATCCATCAGTTCCCTCCCAGGGCACTGGTTGGGGGTGCGGGTGGGGAGGAGCTGCAAGGGCGACTCTCACTCCAGCTCTGCCGACACCCTGTCCCCAGCACTGGCAGGCACCTGGGTGTCCTAATCTGTCTATAGCCTGGCCTTGGACGAGGAGCCTCTGCCCCAGCTGGGTGTTTCAGGGCCCAGGCCCCCACCTTGGCTGGCAGCATGCACACCCGCCACAGGCGCTGGGCCGACCAAGTTGCAGGCACCGCTGTGCATCCAAGCATCTGCTGCTACCGTCTCAGGGCAGATGGGCTGCCAGTGAGCTAAGTGTGTGCGGGGGAAGGGGTGCCATAGGAACCCCTCCCCGCCGGGAGCGCGGGGGCGGGAGAGGCAGGCACCCGCCGGTGGGGGAGCCGGGAGCCATCAGAGGGAGGGGGGCTGGGATCACATGGGCTCCAGGGTTGGGGAGAGTCCCGTGCAGCCGGTTCCTGGGCCAGGGGCTCAGAGGACCTGGGCTCAGCCTCGGAGGATGCAGAGCCTTAGAGGTCCTGATCAGGGCTGGGAGACCTGTCACCCCTGGCCAGGTGGCCCTGGGCAAGTCCCTTCCTTCTCCAGGCCTCAGGCCCAGGAGTGTGTGTGGATGGTCTGGAGGGTGCCTTCCCGCTCCGGAGCCCTGTGCCTTGGCAGGATGAAGGCGTCCTCCGCACACAGATGCCTGCCATCTGCAGGGGCCTCCTGCCAGGGGACGCCAGCACACCCTGCCAGACTGATCCGGGGCACGTGGGCTACACCTCCGCCCCTTGCTCCAAGGCTGTGGCTCCCAGGAAGGCTGGGGCCATGCTGTGTGTTAAGTGAGGCCACTTCGGAGCTTGTCAGCTTTCCCCAGTCCCTGCCTGGCCACAGCAGGAGCCCCACAGTGAGGAGACCTGCCAGGCTGGGCAGGATTCTGGCCAGGGTAAAAGATCCTTCCCTGCCCCTGCTGCCCCCAAAGCCCATCACACTGTATCCAAGACCCCTCAGGAGTACTGGGATCCAAGGAAGGAGGGAGTGTGGGAGAGTTGGCAAGGAAACAGCCCAAGGCCACCAACAGCCTTGGAAACCGTTTGTTGGGGCATCAGGAGGGCCTTGAGCAGAGAGGAGGACCCCACAGACAAACCCTCCAGCATCCCTGCTCTGGGAGAGGGGTGCCCACCCGGCCTCAGGGGGCTTTTCTTTCATGATGGCAGTAAACAGAGCACAGTTGTCTGTGCTCAGTCCCTGTCCTGTGCGAGGCTGCTCTGAGAACTCAGCTCTTCTGTAATTGGCACAAGAATGCTAAGAGCCGCCCTTATGCCCACTAGACAGAAGAGGAGGCTGAGGCTGAGCAAGCTGGGGCGGCTGGCCCCGGCCAGGGGCCAATGAATGGCTGCGCTGGAATTTGAACCTGAGGTCTGCTTGACCCCTTGGGCTCCCTGACCAGAGCACCCCACTGGAAGGGCACGTGTCCTCCAGGAGAGGCTGCCTGGTGCCTCCAAAAGTGCAGGGAAGCGGGGCAGGTGGCCCCTCTGTGCCCCCTCCCCTACCAAGCCTACGGGCGCCCCCATCCCCACCATGGCTCTCTCGGATTCGACAGATGCCTCCGCCTGGCTGTGACTCAGCCTCTCAGTTTGTTGGTGGTTGCCTTTTTTTTTTTTTTCTTTTTCTTTTCCAGAGTATGACATCGCCACTGAGCCTTGGCAGAGTGGCTCCCAGGACACTGGCAGGTCCCTCTCAGGCCTTGCTCAGGAGTGCCCGTGGGTGGCCCCAGCTTGCAGGGGCCATGGTGGCTGATGACCAGATGCCACGACAGGCACCCCAAAAGGGCCTCGCCCTTGGACTGTGGCCCTGGGCAGACAGACTCTGTTACCTTCAAAGTAGGCACAGCCCATCCCTTAGTTGCACCTGACTGGGGCACAGTGCCGGGGACACCTGTCCAAAGTCACCCTCCCCAACTGCCTCACAGCCCAAGGACATCTGTCCAAAGTCACCCTCCCCAGCTGCCTCACAACCCAAGGACACGGCACGTACTTGACGTTGCAGATTGGGCCAGAAACCCTCCTGGGGGGAAGGGCCCAGAGCCCTACTTTTCAAGGGCGGGCTAAGAAACAGAGAATTTGTCTTGGAGAAGACTTGCAGGCCAGCAGCACTGCCCATTGCCAAGGCCAGTGGGCTGAGTTCCATGGAGAGAAAAGGGCTTTCCCTCCATGAAGGAAGCTTTCTTGGCATTTGGGACTGTTGGTAGAGCCCACAGTTTTTTTGTTTTTTTTGGTTGGTTCGTTTTATTTTGTTTTTTTGTTTTTTTGAGATGGGGTCTCACTCTGTCGCCCAGGCTGGAGTGCAGTGGTGCGATCTTGCCCCGTGGCAGCCTCGACCTCCTGGACTCAAGCAATCCTCCTGCCTCAGCCTCCCAAGTAGCTGTGACTACAGATGTGTGCCACCACACACACACACACACACACACACACACATATATATAGTAGAGGAAGCATATTGAGATGTTGCTCAGGCTGGTCTCAAACTCCTGGCCTCAAATGGTCCTCCCACCTTGGCCTCCCAAAGTGTTGGGATTACAGGCATGAACCACTGCGCCTGGCCCTAGCCTGTGTTTTGTGAGATAGTGAGTTCCCTGTCCCCAGAAGGATTTCAGAATCCCCAGAAGGATTTCAGCAGGGATAGCATTCCTCATGGGACAGAGCCGCTGTGGTGGAATCAGAGAAAAGAGTCACTTACAGCTGGAGTTGGTCATTTCAGGTTCAAGTCCAGGTGTGTCTGTGTGAACTCTGGAGCAAGGTATTAAACCTCTCTGCTTATCTCTGAAATGGGATTTGGGTCTCCCTCAAAGGCAGTTGGGTCTCCCTCAAAGGTGAGACTGTGTGCAGAGTGTGTGCAGACATTTTCATGCCCCAGTCTGACTCATGGCCCCGTGCACCTTGACAGGTCTCCGTCTCTGGGAGCCTCATCAGAAAAAATGGGTTAAACTCCACAGGGTAGGATTTGGGGAGGAGAAAGAAGAGCTTTGGGCTATGGGGAGTGGGGAGACGAGGGGATGGCGGGGCTTACTGTCCTTTCAGTGACCCGAGAAAGAGGCTGGCTTGGGTGAGAGGAATGGGGCAGCTTCTCTTGCCTCTGGGACTCAGGAGAACCCAGGGCTCTGAGGCTCAGAGGGGATCTGGAAGCTGTTGGGGGGCGGATGGGGCACTCGTGGCATCTAGAACTGGGACATGCCAGGCAACAGTGAGGAGGCCAGGGGTGGTGGAAAACAATCTTTCAGTGGCAAGCAGGCCTGGGTGTAAGAAGACAGACAATCCCACGTCCAGGATGACAGTCCCAAGGCAGTTGGCTCCTCCTGCCCCAGCGGTCCCAGCCGACACCCACGTCCTTCCCTCTTCTCCTCCTTCCTCCCCCGCTGCCTGTCCTGTGCCCATTTATCATGCCCATGGTAGTGCCCCAAATGGTGCTCCCAGGTGTCCACCCAGAACCTCAGAATGTGACCTTTTTTGGAATTAGTCTTTGCAGATGGAATAAAGTTAAAGATTTCAAGACAAAATCATCCTGCATGAAGGGTTAACCTGAAATCCAATGACAAGTGTCCTCGAAAGAGAAAGGCAGAGGGAGATTTGAGACCCAGACACCCACAGGGGAAGGTAGAGGTGGGACAGTGGGAGAGATGCCTCCACAGGCCAAGGCGTGCCAAGGTCCCAAGCACCCACGGAAGCTGGGAAAGTGGCCTGGGACAGGGTCCCCGCAGAGGACCAGAAGGATTTTGGAATTCTGGTCTCCCAACCTGTTTAGAGAGTAAATGTTGGTTGATGCTCATTTGTTATGGCAGCCCCAGGAGAGGGAGACAGCCTCCCTTCCCGTCTCTCCAGGCCAGCGGACCGCTGGGTATTGGGGTTGGAAAAGTCTTTCCAGGGCTCAGGGAGTGCTGGGGTGGCCACCACCTTCTGAGCACCATCCTGTGCCTGGGCCTGCCTCCCTTGCAGCCTGAGCCCAGGCACAGGAGCCAGCTCCACTCACACCTGCCAGCCTCAGCCTCAGAGGTGAGCAATGCCAGGAAGCCGATGCCTCCAGAATCCCTTGACTAACGGGGATGGCGGCGGGGCCCTGGCTTTCAGAACAGCAGGAGTGGGCGGCTGGGTCCATGCCCGGTGGGGGAGGCTGCACGGTCGGGCCATTGTTCCTGGTTGTGTGGCCGCCGAGTCTCTCTGGAAGGTTCTATGAGCCTCCTAATATCCTGTACTGGGTTCCATTAAGCCGGCCAGAGTGAGTTCTGCCGGTTCCAAGTGGTGTGTGGGATGGGGAAGTGCTCTCAGCTCCGTCCCTGGGACAGGTTGGGGGTGGGGGCGTCACATGCCAGAGATCTGGGGTGAAGGCCTGAAGACCCTTCCCCTCCTGCTGGAGGAGAGCCAACCTCCTCCACAGGGCCTCGTGGGAGTGCAGCGGCCAGCAGGCCCGTGGGAGATCAGGAGGGAGATGTGCTCACAGCCGGCACTCGAGGCACCTGGGCTCGGGACACACCTGGGCTCGGGACACACCTGGGCTCGGGTCATACCTGGGCTCGGGTCACACCTGGGCTCGGGACACACCTGGGCTCGGGACACACCTGGGCTCCGGACACACCTGGGCTCGGGACACACCTGGGCTCGGGACACACCTGGGCTCGGGTCACACCTGGGCTTGGGTCACAGCAGCCCCCATTCCCCAGGTTGAAGAGGCCTAGGCTTTCCCTGGGCCTGGCTCTCGCTCTCCTCCCCCAACGCTGCTCTGGTCCCCGGCGGCCTCCTCAGGGCCCAAGTCCTCCCTCCCCCTGTCCTCCTTCTCTCTACTACCCCCTTCTTAGAAATGAAGTCATCTAGAAAAATAATCAAAAAATAGAAAGGAAAAAAACACCTTAGAAAATGGGATTTTTTTTTTCCCCTTCAAACATTTGGTGAGACACCTCCCACACGGATGAGTGGCCACGGGGCCTGTTTTGGTGTGAGAGAGACTTGGGCCTGTACCCCCGGAGTTGTGAGAGGCAGGGGGGCCTCCCAGTCCCACAGTGGGGGTCTACACTAGGCCTCCCCTCTGCAGCCTGGCCAAGGTTGGCCCCAGAAGCCTGAGGTCCCCGCCAATGCCCTGAGCAGGGAGGCCGCTGAGTCCCTGAAGCCGGGGTGCAGGGCAGGGCGGGAGGGCTGGCAGGGGCCAGGCCAGGGGCTGCCTTAGCACCTAAGTGAGGCCCTGTCTCCGGTCTCTCCCCTCTTCCCACCCGGCCCACGCCGCTGCAGGGTTCTGGTTTGTTTATTTATAATTCATCCTCTGCCTGCTTCCAAGAAGGCTCCCGGCACTTACTGGAAAGCTGCTTCCTAAAGCTCCGTTGTGCTCCTGGCAGGCTCAGGCTCAAAGCCCGTCAACGCTTCCCCATCGCTCGCAAAGGCAGACGACTCAGCATGGCTTCCAGGGCCCTCCGGATCTGGCCCCCAAATGCAGTCTTTCCGCCACTCCCTGATGTATCTCCTGGCCCCAGAGGGACCCTCCCTTACAATGCAGATTGCTCTAGGGACCCCGGGACCCAGGATGCTTCCTCCTACCTTGGGATCAGACCCTCCCTCACCCCATGGCGCCTTCTCTGGTCCTAACAGCGGGGGACGTTGGCACCTCTCTTCTGCCCATTGGCTGTCTGCTCTGTCACAGTTACCTGGTACAGGCTGCTCCTTCCTGCCCCAGCCCTACCTCCCTGGCCCTTGGAGGAGCTTAACCAAGTCAAATCATTGTTAAGTCTGACGGTGACAATGCCAGGGAAGGTGGAGGCTCCCCTCTGCCTCCGGAGTGGCACTGAGGACGGAGGTGCCTGCAGTTGGTCCCCATGCTCGATAGGCAGGAAGCTGTGGTCAGGAGTGGGGCTGAGAGGAGCCACCCTGGTGGCTTAGTCTGGACACCTGGCTGGGGGTTCCACGAGTGTGTCCTCGGGGGCTGGGTGGCGATGTGTGACTCCAGGGGCTGGAAGGGTGGGGACACAGTGTGGTGAGAACCAGCATGCAGGGCTGCAGGCGGCAGCTCCACAGTCAGGGCTCTGGGCTCAGGGAGCTGTCCCCTGAGCGGGGAAGCTCACACCAGAAATGGTCAGGCAACCCAGGGATCTGTGAGGGATAAGAGATGGTAGTTGTGTGAAGCCTCTAGGCTTTGGGGTGATTTGTTACACGGCCAAAGCTAACTGATACAGCCAGGAACTGCTGATGGCACAGCCAGAAGTCCCACCCACCCTTGAGAGATCAGCCCCTGCTTTAGGCAGGAAGCCCAGGAGGCTGTGGGAAGACCTCTGGCCTGCTGGAGGCCCCGGTTGCTGGTGCCAAGAGGAGGGGCAGGGAGGGACCAGGGAAGGGGACACCCTGACCACTGGAGTGCTGAGGAGCGAGTTGGGGGGTGGCCAGATTAGGAGTTAGCAGCTCGAGGGGCACACCTGGGGGGCTGTTCCCAGGTGGATATTGGAGGCCAGCCAGCAGGCTCCCTTGAACCAAGCCCTCATGCCACCTTCCCAGCCCATCTGGGACCTCACCACATCTTGCTTCCGGGAGGAGGATCACCCTCGATCCTGGGCCTGCTGCGACTCTTCCCTGCTGTGGCTGAGTGAGCAAGCCGGGGCCCTGGCCTGAGGGTCTGCTTAGTCCCCCTCTCAGATTTGCACCGGTCAGGGCCAAATAACTGGCTAAGCCAGGGGACCCTGGAAACCTCACTTCATTTCCTTCAAGCCCTAATTCCTCCATTGAAAAATAGGGCCCTGTGCGGAGGAGTAAACACGAGAAAGCCCATGGGGCATCCATGCATATCCCCCCGCTCAGCGCCTCAGCTTTCCCTTCTGTAAAATGATGCTATCTCTTCCGCTTCGCCCTCTGCCAGTCTGTACCTCCAACTTCTACAGAGCAGACCGGATGCCTCTGCCCACCGGTAGGGCACATCACAGGCAAGGGGTGGGGGCTGTGCCCCATCCTCCACCATCTGTGGGCTCCAGATCCCACTGGCCCGGCACCATCAGTCATGGCCAACTCCCAGCTCCTCCCTCCCTCAGCTTAAGCAGCCACTGCCTGGCAGAAGGGGAGCCCTGGCATGGCAGGACCCTTGGGGGCTGCCCTCAGGAAGCCTCAGTGGCAAGGGCAGATGCCAGCTGGGCTGTGTCAGGGATCCTCTGCCACCTGGCAGACACACTACAGAGCGTGGCCTTTCCCTGCTGCCGACTCTCCTTGTTACTGAGTTCCGTGGGGCCACAGATGTCCTGGCCATGGGGGTCAATGTAGAACAGATGTCCATCCCTGGCTACAATGCTCTGTGCCAGAAGGACAGTGCCAGAATGGCCCCTTGCTGACACAGCCCTGGAACCCCTGACTTTGGAACTGGGTGGAAGGGAAGAGAGGAGCCAGGTGACTCCATCTCCTGAAGGAACTGCCTTTGGGAGCCCAGGACCGGCCCAGGAGCATCTGGCTGCGGGGTGGCCTATGGCCTCCTCCCCACAAGGCTGGCTGGCAGATGGCTGCCCTGGCCTGCCCAAGCCACATGCCCGGCAAAGAGCTCCTCTCCCAGTGCCGGGGCTCACGAGGAAGCCGGCTGTCCGGACATTTGCATGCAATTCCGGGCAGCCCCGGATGCTTGTCTGGCTTCCAGCCCGGGAAGTGGCATCGCACCCTGGGAAGAGGACAGGCTTCCTGGCCACAAAGAGCTCAACTGAAGATCTGAATCCTGCATTTACTAGTGGTGTAACCAGGTCAGGGGCTTTCTGAGCCTGTTTCCTCCTCTGTAAAGGAAGGCTAATTGTGTACATGTGAGCTTGACATCTAGAGCCACATCCAGCACAGAGGAAGCGATCTATGATGACTGGCTCCTTCCTTTCCCGTCCATGGCTCACACCTTACACCTGCTGCTGTAGGCAGAAATGCCCCCTGGGAACCCCTGAGAGGACTTCCAGAGACCCCACCCTGGAAACTGATCCCACCCTCCTCCTTCTCTGTGCCTTCCACACAGCCTCTTCCCCATCATTCCTTCCTACCAGACTAAGGGGACTTGAGGGTGATACCAGGTGTTCTCCAGCCAATTCAACACCTAGCAGAGTGCTGCGCAGGGCTGCCAGCATAAATCAATGACATCTTTCAGCCCAGAGGGTTCTGAGAGTGACTGCATTTGACAGCACTTCCTGAGGCACCCCTGGCCTCCTGAGGAATGAGCTGCTCAGGGCATCTGGCAAGTAGGCACCAGTCCATGCTGGCACCCTTCCTTCTGGAGAGTCACCCAAGGGAGCCACTGATCGCTGCTAGAACTGGAGCAGAGTCCTCAAACAACAGTCTGCACACACACAAGACCAGGGACATTTCTTTGATCCAGCTCCTGCCTTACAGGACTTCACCCATTCCTGAGGAAGAAGAGAGAGAGGAAAAAAGACCTCTCATACACCCCCTCAGTCTACAGTGTTTACTGAGCACTCACTGTGATCCGAGTAAGAGAGAAACTCTGCCGTCTTGGTGCTTTCAGACAATACACATCAAATTACATTATCAACGATGTTGGATGGCGCTAAGAGCTGGGGAGGGAAAGCAAGGGAGTACAGGCCACAGACCGTCCTGGACTTCGAGTTTGACTTACATTTTGGCTTTGCCATGGTACAAACGCCATACACATTCAGTATACTCCTCCGCTTACAGATGGGGTTACATCCGGATAAACCCACCGTAAATTGCCTTACAATTCTTTAACCTATGATGGGTTTATGGGGATCGAACCCCATATGACAGGAGCATCTGTATAGGAAGGGGGCACGGTTTTCAATAGGTGGTCGCCTCACTAAGTGGGAGTCACAGGGTTTCAGGGGAGGAGAGTTCCAGGCCGCGGGAACAGCAGGTGCAAAGGCCCTGAGGCAGGACGGGGCAGGGAGGTCCAGAGTCCACCGCGCAGAGACCCAGGAGGCCGGCAGGCACGGTGAGGACCTTGACTTAAACCCAGGAAAGTGGAAACACACTGGGGCATGACCTCCTGTACTTTCCGAGATCGCTCTGGCTCCTGTGTTGAGGAGACTCAGGAGGGGAAGGTGGAAGCGGAGAGACCCAGCTGAGACGCAACTGCAGTCATCTCGGCGGGAAAAGGCTGCTTGGAGCAGGGCGGTGGCAGAGGTGGGAGAAGAGGTCAGGTCTGGGGAAATTTCGAAGGCACAGCCAACAGGATGTACTGCCGGGCTGGATGCGGGGTGTTAGGGGTCAAGGAGGCCGCCAAGGCTCTGCCTGAGAACTAGGGAGGGGCAGGGACGCCATTTACGGAGCTGGGGAACAGCAGGAGCTCGTTTTGTTAGCAAGTGCGAGGCGCCGGGCATTTAAAGGCGGCCTGACGGGACCGGCCAAGGCGGGAGAACGGACAGGGCCCTGAGGGGCCGCGCTCGGATCGGCCTCCTCCCTGACCTCGGCGTTCCCGGCTATCGCCTCCAGAGCTGCTTCGGGGCCGACCCCGGGGGCTCTCCCCGCCTGCGGCCTCGCGCCAGCCCGGCCGGCTCGCCTAGTGCCCGGCGCCCAGAAACGCGTGGAGCTGGGAGAGACCACACAGCCCACGCCGGAAGCCTAAACCCGTCGGCTCCCGCGGCCAGCACCGGCCGGAAGCCCGCAAAGCCTAACTCTCGCGAGACGCCTCCTGAGTCCCGCCTCTCCGCGGTTCCACCAATCGCCGCGCTCCTGTCTGCGTTGCTGTGGCAACCCCGCCGTGCGCCCGCGTTCCCGGAGCCCGTGCTGTGGCACCCTTGTTGTCGGGGCTTGGCCCTGGCTTTTCCTCAGCTCCCGCGCGGCGCGCCCGTGTGTCGCAGGTCCCCTGCTGCTGCCCGCAGCTTTTGGGGAGTTCGGGGGGGGGGTGGAAGCAGGGCCGCAGAAAGCCCAATCAGAGCCTTCTGACACCCGCCCCGACCTGCCGCCCTGGAGGCGGAGAAGCCACGGCCGCCCTCCCGCAGCTTCCGTCCCCGCCGCCTGGCTCCTTACTGACACGCGCGCCGCCCCCGGTCGCCCGTTTTCCCTGGTCTCCGGCCTCACCTCGCTTCCAGTCCTGGCCTGAGGTCCTGAGGGCTCCCTGGAGGGGGCGGCCTCCCCGCACCCAGCGTTTAGCAGGGCCCCTTCAGCCTCCCTGCCCGCCAAGCTCAGAGTTGAGGTCTGCAGCAGGGGAAAGAAGGAGGGAGATTGGGCAGCTCAGGTTCCCTAGACCCCACCTATCAGGCAGAGGGCGGCCCGCTTCCGTCAGCGCCCGACCTCGGCGGACAGGGGAGGGGATGGGCTGAGAAGCGGGAGAAGGCCACTAGCTGGAAACTCCCTGAGGACAGGGGCACCATTCTCGCCCCAGCCCCAGCGCTCCGCCTCCGCAGAGCCGGCCCAGCGAAGGAAGAATGAAAATATGAACGTGACATGATGTGGGCTTGAGAGGCCGCCTTGTTCTTTGGATTCACCCAGAAACCTGACTGGAAGGAAAGTTACTGCAACTGGGGAAAAGCACAGTTGGCTGGAGAATTTGGTTTAAAAATAAATAAATAAGTTTTAAATTATATAACTAACACGTGCTTGGTGTAGAAAATTTGGAAAACATATGAAAGTACTGCATAAAAATCCTCGATCCCACTGCCACAGAGAACCATTATTAACATGTCAGAATCGTTTCTTCGGGTCTTTTTTTTTTTCTTAATGCATTTATATTGCATATACATTTTTTGTCTTAACAATATATTGATGTGCCCCAGTCCCCCACAGACCCTAATGTATGAATGGGAATGGAGGCGTCTGAAATGTGACTCACAGAGAGTTCTCTTTCCTCCCTAACACCCCATCCCTGCCTCACCCCTTCAGCACATTCACAGCAGCACAGGGACTCGGGACTCAGACAAATGTGCACTGAGCTGGCTGTCATAGCCTCTGGCCCCAGAACTCCACCTTCCCCTGTAGAGGGGGTCCTAGGAGTGTCCTCAAGTGCTCCGTGCCCCATGTTCCTTTCCATGGTACCAAATTCTTCTGACCTCCTTCTAGGTCAGGGGTGAGGGGGTGAAGTAAGGGGTTGGGGGAGAGTGTCCCCATGAGGCCTGAGGGGACCGCTAGTGCAGGGGAGGAAGGGAAGTTCAAGCAAGCAGGCCCAGCGGAGGGCTTCACCCTCCAGGTGCGGCCAGGTCCTGGGAGAAGGAGGGGAAGCAGTCTGGTCCAGGAGAGAGGCAGCAAGGGCAGATGCCAAGCCTTTGCCTCTGCACTCCCTGGGGACCTCTGGGGACCCCCAGCACTAGTAATCAAAGGAGGACAGACGCCTACACACGCGTCCCATATGTCTCGCCCTAGCAGGCAGCGCGAGGATGCCCACTGTCACCCCGGCCCCCTGGAAGGCTAGCTTGCTCTCCTGGGCACAAGTCAGAAGCAGTGTGAACTGGGGTGGGTGGTGGGGGACCCCTCCCGGTGAGCCACCCCTCTGACCTGGCTGTCAGTGATCCACAAGTCTGGCCCGTCAGCCCTCCCTGCTGAGCACACAGTCCACTGACCCTTCTTCAGAATTGTGGGAATGACCTCACTGCCCCTCCAAGCAGCCTTTCGTGCTGCTGCCCACAGCAGACATCTGGGGAATGGACTGCACAGCCTCCATGTGTCCTGGCTCCTTGGTGCCTGCAGAGTCGGGTTGATTTTGTCTTTCCCTTCAACTCTTGTCTTAAAGGATATCTTGAGTGTGGTGGCTCCTCTGCTCAGATGGTGTTAATGTGGCGGTGGCAGTGGGCACTTCTCTGCTCCTCGGCTGGGTGCTCAGCCTCGCCAGGCTGCCCGGAGCTGGTGGAGCAACAGCCCTGTCCCCTGTCCAGCTCTCTGCAGCTGCCCTCTCCTGTCAGAAGCTCCTGGAAAGCAGTTCTGGCACATAGAGGCCATCTGCATGTTCTCCTCCTGCCCGCCCCACCCCGAGTAGCCACAGAGGATCTTCCCCAGCTGCCTTCACCTCCGCCCCCAGACAGAGCCTCCTGGCTACTCCCCCAGAAAGTGTCTCCAAAATCACTTCCATTTCTCCTCTGCTCGCAGCCACCCAGTGGCTTTCATTATTATTCAGAATAAAACCAAAGTGTCCATTACCATCCAACCAAAGACCCCAGGAACGCGCTGCAGTGGAATCAAGCCACGTTTGTTGACTGGTTGCTGTGAGAGGGTGTTAGGAAGGACCCACAAGCCTCCTCGTGTTGGGAGAGCATGGAGGGAGGAGGAGTTGGGAGAGGCTCAAGGCAGCAGGGCTGACTCCACTGCTGGGTATCTTGATAACTTTTATCTAGAAGGCAGGAAGAACAAAGTGCAGCTGAAGCTGAAATTGATCAAGCGGCAGCGGTCATTCAAATGAGCCAGGACGGGGCGGTTTGGTGACCCTTGAGGTCCGGCTGATGCTCATGTTCTGCCTATGCTCCGACACGATCCTGTGTATCTTGCTCCATCTCGGGCACACAGTGGTCTTGTCTGGTGTTGGTGTTCAGTGACATTGCTTAGCCACGAAATTGTCTCCAGGCCAGTGACTAGTGACGCCAGGGTGGGTGGCTCTTCTCTTTTTCAAGACCTGGGTGTCACCTGACCCCCAGCTGCCTCTGACTCACCAGCCACTGCCCTCCTTGTTCACACTCTTCCTGACAAGCTGGTTTCCTGTGTGGCCGAGCAGTTTCCTCCTTCAGACCCTTCATGGTCACCGGGCCCCTGCCTGAAGCCTCCGCCTCAGGAACCCATGTGGCTGGCTCCGGCCCTGCGGCCTTGCCGCTCTCTCTCCATCCCCGCACTGTCCCCTTGGTGGCTCTTACTGCCACCTTCCTTTCCACCTACTGGAACCCTAGGGTCTTCTGGTTCCTCTGCCCATCTACCACCAAATTCCCACAAAAGGGAGAGTCTGGGTGACACGCTGGTGTGTTTCTTCCTGGGGCAGTATGGTTCCCACATGGATCCTCAGATGTTCTTTGGTGTCGGTGACCCCACTGTGGGCCGTTGGTTTTGCTCCGAGACCAAAGCTGGCTGCTGGTGGGCACAGAATGCACACGTGGCTTGGACCAGACAGCCTCTAGGCCTCCCCTTTCTACCGCCAGGTGCCGAGGGGCCAGCAGCCTGGACAGCCCGGAGCCCTGGAGAGCTCTGACCCTGGCCTCTGCCCCACCCAAAGTGGGTCTGGCCCCTTCTTGGAACAGGATCAGCCCCCAGCTGGAGACAGAGACCCCACGGCCAGCCCAGTCAGCCTCCTAGTACTCCCCAGTCCCCCGGCCTAAGGACGCTCCACTGTCCTGGGCTGCCAAAACAAATATCACCAACTAGGCACCTCAAAACTCATCCTCTGGCAGTTCTAGAAGGGAGAAGTCCACAGTCAAGCGGTCAGCAGAGCTGGTTCCCTGAGGAGGCTTGGAGGGAGAGTCCGTTTCACACCCCCCATTTTGCTTCTGGTGGCTGCTGGCAATCCTTGGTGTCCCTTGGTTCAGAGACATCGCTGCAACTTCTGCCTCTGTCGTCCCGCGGCCTCCTTCCCAAGTGTGCGGCTGTGTCCTCTCCTCTTCTTACCAGGGCCCCAGTCACTGGACTTAGGCCCAACCCAATCCAGCCTGACCTCATCTTAACTTGATTACAGTTGCAAAGACCCTATTTCCAAATAAAGCCCTAGTCACAGGTTCTGGGTGGGCATGGATTTGGGGTGACATATTCCACCCAACGCAGCTCCCACCCCCATGTGGTAGAAGCCCAGGGTCAGGGAGGATCCCCGTTCCCCTGCTGGCTCCCTGTGCACTTCCAACTTCCAAAGGGGGCTCAGTGGGTGGTCTGAGCTAGACACAACCTAGCTCCTTCATTCCTGTGAAGCGTCGTTCTCACGGGCCGTCTGGGCAGCAGGCATTTGCTGACGTTTGGAGTAATGGGGTCAGCACTTTACAGGTGACAACCTGGGGCACCTCTTGGCAGCTGGGTGCCTCCCTGTGACTTCAGCTGTGACCTCAGCTGTGACCTTAGCTGTGACCTCAGCTGTCTCTCTCTGCCCTTCTTGACCCCATCACCTCTTTTCCTCCCCTAACTCCTGGTTCCATGGGCTCTCACCTCCTCTCTCCCAGCATGTCTGAGAAAACCACAGTCCCTTTCACTTTTTGTCCAAGCAGTCCAGTGCTCTCTGCCCTTCACCTTCTCCTCCAGCCTGGACCCCTGAAGGCAGGGGAGAGGGTAGAGATCGCCTCTCAGATCCAGAAGATCCAAAAACACCCCTGGGGTGTAAGAGTCATGCTGATTCCCTCGGATGTGAAGCAGTCCGTTCTTATTGCAAAGAGCACTTCTGTTTTTTTCTTCTTTCTACATCTGCGCTAACATTCTGTGATTCTTAGAGAACGAAAATTCTGAAGAGCAAAGCCCAGAGCCAAGAATGTTCAAGCCAGAAGGGATTTCTATGAGGAACAAAACAGACAGGGCCTCTGCCTGCGGGGTGCATATCCTGAGTGGAGAGACGGGGCTGGACAGACCCAGAAAGCGTGGCTCGCCCTGGAAGGGAAGGTCAAGTGCGACGGGACAGAATGGCCAGAAGGACTAGTTTATACTAGGGGGTGAGGGTCAGGGATGAGTAGGATTTAGTGAAGCAAATGATTTCTTGGATACAACATCAAAAGCACAAGAAATAAAAGGAAAATAGATCAGACTTCATCCCAATGAAAGCCCTCTGTGCATCTAAGGACACTATCAATAAAGTGAAAAGACAACCCATAGGGTGGGAGAAAATGCTTGCAAATTATCTACCAGATAAGGGATTAATATCCAGACTATATAAAGGGCTTCTACAAATTCACCAACTACAAACCTGATCCAAAAGGCCAAGGATGTGAACAGACATTTCTCATGAGGAGACACACGAATGGCCAATGAGCACGTGAAAAATTCTCACCGTCACTCACCACCAGGAAAATGCACATCAGGACCACGATGAGAGGCCTGGCGCAGTGGCTCACGCCTGTAATCCCAGCTCCCTGGGAGGCCGAGGTGGGTTGGTCACCTGAGGTCAGCAGTTCGAGACCAGCCTGGCCAACATGGTGAAACCCCCGTCTGTACTAAAAATACAAAAATTAGCCAGGTGTGGTGGCAGGTGCCTGTAATCGCAGCTAATTGGGAGGCTGAGGCAGGAGAATTGCTTGAACCCAGGAGGCGGAGGTTGCAGTGAGCTGGGATCACACCACTGCACTCCAGCCTGGGTGACAAAGTAAGACTCCATCCCAAAAACAAACAAACAAACAAACAAACAAACAAACAAACGAACAAACAGAAAAACACACCACAATGAAGCACCAGTTCACACCCATTAGGACGGCTACTGTCTAAAAACCAAAGAATCACAAGTGTTGGTGAGGATGCAGAGAAATCGGACTCCTGTGCGCTGCTGGTGGGAATGGAAAACAGTGCAGCTGCCGTGGAAAACAGTTTGGCAGCTCCTCAAAAGCTAAACATAGAATTTTCATATGATCCAGCAATTCCACTTCAGAGTATATACTCAAAAGCAAGGACACCAACAGACACTGGTACACATGTTCTTAGTAGCATTATTCACAACAGCAAAAGCTGGACATGACCCATGTGTCCCTCAACAGGGGAATGGACAGACACCACGTGGTTTGTGTACACAGAGGAATCTTATTCCGCTGTGGGAAGGACTGAAACACTGGCGCTCACTGCAGCACGGATGGACCTTGGCAACATGATGCCGAGTGAAAGAAACCAGGCACCGGGGTAGGCTGTAGGATTCCACTGCTGTGAGGCACTCAGAGCAGGCAAACTTGTAAGGAGAGAAAGTAAAGTAGAGGTTCCCAGGGGCTGGGCTTTGGGGTGGAACGGGGACTTAGTTATTGCTTCATGGGGACAGAGTTTCTGTTTGCAGTAATGAAAAAGTTCTGGAAATAGATGGAGGTGATGGTTGCGCAACATTGTGAATGTCCTGAATGCCACTGAATTGTACACTTAAAAATGGTTAACATGGTAAATTTGATTTTTTTATATTTACCACAATTTTAAAAAAATTAGTACTGTACTATAAAAGCCATGGAATAGGCTTTCCATAGGTGAATTGCATGGTTTGTGAATTATGTCTCATTAGAAGAGGAGCATTTAAAAGAAAGAAGGAGGCCAGGCACAGTGGCCCACACCTATAATCCCAGCACTTTGGGAGGCTGAGGCAGGTGGATCACCTGAGGTCAGGACTTTGAGACCAGCCTGACCAACGTGGTGAAACCCCATCTCTAATCCCAGCTACTCAGGAGGCTGAGGCAAGAGAATTGCTTGAACCTGGGAGGCGGAGGTTGCAGTGAACCGAGATCATGCCGCTGCACTCCAGCCTGGGTGACAGAGTGAGATTCTGTCTCAAAAATAAATAAAATAAAGTAAAATAAAATAAATAAATAAATAAATAAATAAATAAATAAAAGAGGGGCAGCAGCCCCCACATGCAGCCCCCGTGCAAGGGCCCCCAAGAAAGGGCTTGATGCATTGGAGGTGCTAGGTGGTCTGGCAGGCTGGAGCCAGGCCACTGGGGAGCTGGGAGCAGAGGGAAGGGTGTGGAGGGGCAGCCCTGCCCCGGGTTCTGCAGCAGCCCCCGCCTTGTCTGCCTGCACTGCTCTTGGCTGGTTCTGTGCTGAGTGCAGCCTCTCCTTGGAAGCCAATTTTCTGCACAGTGAAATGTTTTTTCTGTGCCCACTTTAGCAGATGGCCCCCCACCTTGGCCTGAATTGGGAAGCACAGAAATGCAGCAGGGGACAGACGGCTTCTTTGGCAATGTCTTACAGGCACACGAGCACGCAGACTCATACCCGCCCCCCACAACTCGCCTTCACGGACTCTGGGCTGCAGCCGGCCTCCGGAGACCTCTCCTCTTCTGCTGCCGACCAGCCGCTGGACGCCTGGCCCAGGTGCTTGCTTGAGATGGATGCAAATGACTGCATGTCTCCAAGGCCGGGACCGGGGCGCTTCCTCTCCTGCACCCGCCCCTCTCGGCCAGTCCCTCCACTCCCCTTAATGAGAGAATGCTGAAGGGATCCTGACTGGGGCTCCCGACCTCCAGTGTGGAGACCCCGCCCCAGGCACCTGTCTCAACCCCATTTACATGGTAGCTGAGAAACTTCTGGGGAGACAGCCTGACCTTGGCCCACCACTGGAGTCCAGACCTTAAACCCACTGTGGTCAGTGGGCAGGAGTCTGGCCTGAGGTTTGAGGAAGGGCAACAGACTCCAGTGGGGAAGTCGCCATTGAGGAAAAGTCTAGTGAAGGCCCACCAGACCAATGGTGTGTCAGGGCTGGGTTCCGGGGCCAGCAGGGAGGAGGGGGCTCGCGCAGGGAGGGTTGGTGGCCTCCACAGAGGGATGCCATCGGTCTTCATGGGTTGGAGGCCAGCCCTTGGGCACCAGAGAGAGCCTGAAGGGGCTACAGAGACCATCTGATCCTACCCTGTTGTTCTAATTTTTTTTTTTTAAGACAGAGTCTAGCTCTGTTGCCCAGGCTGGAGTGCAATGGTGCAATCTCGGCTCATTGCAACCTCCACCTCTCAGGTTCAAGCGATTCTCCTGCCTCAGCCTCTGGAGTAGCTGGGATTACAGGTGCCCGCCACCACACCTGGCTAATTTTTGTATTTTTAGTAGAGATGGGATTCCACCATGTTGGCCAGACTAGTCTTGAACTCCTGACCTCAAGTGATCTGCCTGCCTCAGCTTCCCAAAGTGCTGGGATTACAGGCGTGAGCCACCGCACCTGGCCCTAACCTATTGTTCTGTGCTGGGGTGGGATGGGGAAGATGGAGGCTTGGGAGGCCACTGCCTACTCCTCATGTGACCAGGTCAGTCTCAGGAAATATAAGTGTCCTTCTTAGAGGAACTGGGAGACAAAAGGATTTTCCGGTTTTGTTTTTGTTTTTGAGACAGGGTCTCACTCTGTCACTCCAACACATCTCAGCTCGCGGCTGCGTCCCTCCAGCCTCTGACTCCATCATTACAGGGCCGTCTGTCTTCCTCTGTGTCTCTTCTTCTTTTTTTAAATTTTTAATTTTTTAAAATTTTTTTTAGATGGAGTTTCACTCTTGTTACCCAGGCTGGAGTGCAATGGCACGATCTTGGCTCACTGCAACCTCCACCTCCTGGGTTCAAGCAATTTTCCTGCCTCAGCCTCCCAAGTAGCTGAGATTACAGGTGTGCACCACCACACCCAGTTAATTTTTGTATTTTTAGTAGAGATGGAGTTTCACCATGTTGGTCAGTCTTGTCTCGAACTCCTGACCTCAGATGATCTAACTGCCTTGGCCTCCCAAAGTGCTGGGATTACAGGCGTGAACCACCACACCTGGCCTCTCCTTTTCTTATAAAGATAGCACATCTGCAAAGACCTTGTTTCCAAATACAGTCAAATTCATAGGCACCACAGTTAGGACTTGGAGCTGTATTTTCGGGGGACACAGTTCAACCCATAACAATCCAATGTGGGGGCACTTTTTTTTTGACACAGAGTCTTGCTATGTCACCTAGGCTGAAGTGCAGTGGTGGGATCATGGCTCACTGTAGCCTCCGCCTCCCAGGCTCAAGGAATCCTCCCACCTCAGCCTCTGCAGTAGGTGGGACTACAGGCACGGGCCACCACTCCCAGCTTTTTGAAACTTTTTGTAGAGATGGAGGTCTCACTATGTTGCCCAGGCTGGTCTCAGACTCCTGGACTCAAGTGATCCTCCAACCTTGGCCTCCCAAAGTGCTGGGATTATAGGCATGTGCTTCCATGTCCAGCTGATTTCCAGGTTTTAAGGGTCAAAGTGTTGGAAACATTTATTTAAAAATCCAATAGGAGGGAAACGTGTGACCAGCGAGTGCAGAGGGAGTCTGTAGCGTTTCCAGGGAGCACTCCAGGCCAGGCCTTGAGGATCTGGGAGAGGAAGGAAGTTCAGGCCATGGGGCAGACGTCTCCGCAAGCCGAGACCATAGGGACTTAGCTGTGCGTGAGTGTGGGTGTGTGAGCAGCCAGCTCCTCGAGCTGAAGGAGCTCGTGTGCCAGCAAGAGGGTGCTGCTGGGGATGAGCCCACCCCCGGCTAGCTCGTAGGGAATGGGCACAGGGAGAAAGCAGGCCAGGAATCCCTCAACTGGGATGCCCCTGCTCCAGGAGCCCACAGCTGGGCTCAAGGCCATACACATGCCCGGCTTCCTGGAGCACCAAAGACAGGAAGAGGGCAGCTGGGGGACCTGGAGCTGGATGCCCTTTCCCAGGATAAATGTAGGGCTTCCAGAGGCCTTGCATTTGCAGGGGGCCACTTCAAGCCACATCCCCAGACCTTCCAGGGCTTGGTCCAGCTTCCCCTGCTGCTGCTTATGGGACCTGGGTGGGGGATTTGACAAGTCCTGGAGCAGCTCCGTTGCGGGGAGGGAGAGATCCAAGGACAGGTGCCCTGCGGTCCTGTGTGGGGGCAGGGGATGCAGCCTTCAGGAGCTGAGAAGGGGACCCCCCAGACATCCGGAGCTTCCTGGTATGGATGACATGGGAGGCACTGGAGTCCGAGGGCTGCAGCTGGGGTGCCCCATGGCCCAACCTGAAGGCAACATTTCCCAGCTCCCGTTGGGTCTTTGGCATCCCAGGAGGGACTGGTACATGGGAAGGGGCCTGTGGACAGTGAGGGGTGGTGTCCGGCCTTCAGGAGAGGAACCTGGAGGAGGATCCTGGTATGGCAGAAAGTAGGGGGGTCTGCCCCCAGTTGTACCTGCTCGCACCAAGCCCTGTGCATACAGCTCCTCATCCCATCTTTGCAGCCCTGAGAGAGAGTACTGTCAGCCCCACAGCATAGGTCAGGACCCTGCTGTTTAGCCAGGCCAGGCGAGAGCCCTGAGCTGGGAGTCAGGAATCCTGGGTTCTGATTCCTGGATGTCAAGCTGTGCAACTCTGAACGAGCCCCACAGCCCTTCTGGGCCTGAGTCCCCTCATCTGAACAGTGGGGGAGCCAGACTAGACGACCCTCAAGGTTCTCCAGAGGCCCAGATATCCTGCAGGTCTTGGACGTAGCATCTCTCTCTCCGTAGGGACAGAGACAGAAGTACCCGCCATGCAGGCAGGCTGCCCCTGGCCCAGTGCAATTTGAGGAGGCTGCTGCGTGGGGGCAAAGCTGGTGAAGACTCAGGGAGTCCCGTCTTCCTGTGTTGGGACAGATGGGCAGGAGCTGTAGCTCAATGCAAGGAACCAAGCATGAAATGACAGAAAAAGAGACGGGAGCGCAAAAGAAAACTTGCCGATAGTCAGAGCCATCTGAAAACAGGACAGACTACCTCTCTGGGGTAATGAGCTCCACATCACCAGAAGTGTGCAAGCCGAGAACAGTTTCAGGCACCCGAGAGGCTGCTGAAGTTAATGACTTCCAAGACACCCTCTGGCTTTGACTTCTTGCGCCCGCGTCCCGCTGCCCAGACTCCCACCTCACTCCACCGAGCTGCAAGGCCCGTGGCTTCCTTCCAAGCAGCTGTTCTTAGTTAGCTCCACGGCCCCCTGAAGGCATTCGTGGATGAGCCAAAATCAGGTGTGAGAAGTGCAGAAAGTACTTTGCATCTAATGATAGTTAACAACGCAAGTGTTTGAATGAGCTCTCACATAGAAATTAGAAACGTATGCGCGACGTTATCACAGATGTAACTCTGCACTTTCTTGAGTGGGAGGTATGAGGCGGTGTGTCCATTGGAGCCACTGGAATCGGGCATAACCCTGGGCCCGACCATGAGCGTGCACCCTGGGGTGAACACCACCCAGCGAGAATGGCTCTGGGAACACAGGCCAGGGGCCTCCCTCCTGGCAGGGCCTCTCTCTCCCGACCAAGGCTCTTCCTGCAGGGACACAGGGGGTTCCCTGCCTGCTTTGCTGAGGCCAAACCTTCTCCCTCCACACCATCCCAGGTGAGAGGTGGCTTGCTCACACCCACTAAACCCCCGCTCCTGAGTCCTGGGAACACCAGAGCACCGGGCAGGGAATCCCCGGGTGATGCCAACAGGAAGCCAGAGTGACCAGTCCCTTCCGCCAGCCCAGTGTGTGCGTGTGTGTGTGCATCTGTGTGTGTGTGTGAGGTGGGGGGCACCAACCAAACCACTGGGTCGGTGATTTTGGCTCCATGTCCCCTGACTTCAGGTTGTAAGTGTGCTGGAATCACTCACCCCAGGGCACTTGGGTCCTGGTTACTCTGTCCCTTGGAGGGAACAGCTCGCAAGCTCCAAACACATCCAGAGTCAAGCCAGGTCCACAAGGGGGACAGGGAAGTAAGCTCAGCCTGAGGCCCAGCGTTCCCGTGGCCATTTATCCCTTTGTAGGGACACTCTCAGACAAGTGCAGGGAAGGGGCCTGGGACTCTTAAAGTGGGAAGGCAACCACACGTGGCTAAGGCCCCGCTAGCAGAGGCTGCGGCAGAGAACTGCCAGAGTTGCTTGGGCATGACAAGCCCAGGCCACCTTGAACCCGGACCCAGCTGTGGACCGCAAGTCCACCCCGGAGGGGATGGGGAATGCGGAGTGACTCTACATCCCAGGCTGAGTGGCCTCACTGAGTTGGGGAAACACTGGGCCACTCTCTGCCTCTGTGTCAGCTGCCCCTGTGAAATGGAGACCCCTCCACCCAACATCCAGCGTCACCAGATGGCGTGGGGTTGTTAAAGGGCACAGGGCAATGCACAAGCGAGGCACACACCCCCTGCAGGTGAGGGTCACCTGCACCTGGCTGGGGAAGAGGGGTGGCTGCAGTGGGAGGTGGCATTGGCAAGCCTCGGAAAAGAAGAGACGTCCTGAGGAGACCACAGTCTTTCTCCACTCTTTACTGTGTAAAAATAAACTCAACAATTCATGTCATTTCAGCAAGAAAATGAAAAAAAAAAAAAAAAAAGCAAGAATACCAGTAGAAATAGTGCATTTCCAGAATTGCTGATGGGAGGTGGCAGGTCCCATGGTTTTGACCCATTTGATACCCAAAAGGCTGCAGATCATATGAAAAATGTACAGCTTTGGTTAGCAAATAATGAAAAAGTAAGATACATCGATTCTCTTTCATATTATACAGTATATACATTATAACAATATCAACCGTAAGGGGTTTGCTTTTTTTTTGTTTTTTTTTTTTTTTTTTTGGCAAATAAGACAAAATTGGGACTCTAAGTATTGGGCTTTTTTTTTCTCTTCAATGACTTGTTCCCTTTCAACAAATTGCACTTAAGTCCACTGTGTACAGAAGTAATACATTTCCCATCGTTTGTTGAATAAATTTACACACTGTGTTTAAGAGATGAAACCATAACTTCGTCAAGCCACATTTGGTTGCCATAAGATTCCAAAGGATTCTATCCTCTTAGTGTGAACCACATGTAACCCAAGCTGCTTCTATCAAGGTCGGAACTGATATTCAAATCCTCAGCTCATTCCACTTAGTAAGTCAGCTCCAAGACACAGGTTCACCATAAATGGCCAGTTTTACCTCCTGGTCCCCAACATGCTTTTGAGAACAGGTGGCCCCTCTTTGGAGCTCACTGGAATGACTGAACCTCATGCCAGCCTCTCCTCACTCCCTCACTGCCCACAAGACACCCCCTTGGTCTCAGGTCCCAGGGCTGGTGACAAAGTGATCTTTGCAGTCTTAGAAAATAAACTGGGAATCTACAAAAGGAAAAGAAAGCATACAAAATGTATCTCTTTCTTCCAAAATACATGCTTTCAGTTCTACATTTTGGTGGAGCCTGAAAGTATTTTCAAGGGAGATATAGGTTGAGTTAATTTATAGGTTTGTCCTTTTCTTTCATAAAAATACTCTTGTTTGGTAATAAACTTTTTCTTCTACAGTAAGAGAAATAATACTGTGTTATCAAAAGCAAGAAGGCTTACGACTCAAGTGGGATCTAAGCCCCTGAGGGCCCGGAGAGCTTCTGTCAACAGCTCTCCCACCCCGGACACCCAGGGAGCTGTCGGACACCAGCTCGGCAAAAGCAAACACTGCCTCAACAGTGCTTTTTATCTTCTTGTTTTATAAAATGGCTTACCTGAGAGAGGCATGTATTATTCAGTGCAAGAGGGAACATCAATCAGATTAAGGAGTAGATGGGAACTACGTGGATTAAATTTGCGGCTGTGTCATCGACCTTTCTCGGGGCCAGCAAAGTGCCAAGTGTCAACACAGTGAGGGAGTCGAGGGGCTTGGCTCAGACCCTAGCAAGGGGCAGGAGGGAGCTAAAGGTCAGCTTCGGCCCTGGCACCATGGGTGGGTCAGAGGAGGGGCGAGGAAGGTGAGCGGGCCAGGAGGCTGCAGGGGTGGAGGCGTAAGCACTGGGGTGTGCTCTGCCCCTCGCTAGTCAGGGCAGAGGATGGCTCATGGTCCTGAACGGACAGCTCCCACCTGGCCCACAGGGGCAGAAGGTGGTCTGCGGTCCAGTAGATCGGCAGGGGCGGGGCTGGCCGGAGGTGCTGGCAGGGGAGCACCCCGCACAGCCCGCACTGGGCGTTGCCTACACAAGGGCTCCGAGATGGCTGGAGTGAGGGTGGGGCTAGATCTGGTCTAGAGAGGCGACTCCAAGCTCTGTCGCTGGCTCCCAGCTGTGGGAATCCTTTAGGCTTGTTCTCAACCTACACATTAGAAATGCTTCTTGGTGTGTCTGGGGAGGGGGAGAGGGAAACTGAGCTCTCTCTTGACCTCCTCCAACAGCCTTGGCTTGCTTACCCAGCCATTTTCAGTAGCTACACGGGTGGTCACAGAACACTGGGTGGCACTCGGCACACAACACAGAACCGGGGCAGTCCATGCAGGTGTGGGAACACACGTCGGACCCAGGGAGCAAGGAACACGCCACCCCGAGGAACATGCAAACGGAGAAGATCCCTGCAGATCCAAGGATGCCACAACCCGACGGGCGCTGATGAAGCACGATTATCTAAGAAAAAGCCACTGTTGAACAACAACACGCAGCGCGGTGCCTGATCTGCACCCCCCTCCGCGGGAGTGATGCATTGCAGAACGGCGGCCGGGTACCGTGCAGACACCCACGAGAACACTGACACAGAGACACTGACAGACACACACAGATGCACTAGGTTCTTGACACAACATGGACCTGTGTTTAAGGGGACAGGTGGCCCTTGAAGGAACAGAAGACAGAAACACCTGCTCCTCCTGCAGAAATGTCTGCAGCTGCAGCTGAGCCAGGCAGTGCAGTAGAATTTCTAGAAAGACTTGTCAGCCGTTTGCTGATGAGACTCCTGGAGACAGAGTTGGGGTGCCCTAGGGGCGTGCGACCACCAGATGGTGCAAAGCAGGAAGCTCCTCCTACCCTCTCCTACCCTGGGCAGGGCCTCCCGAGCCTGCTCTCTTTCTCACTCAGTGCACACACACAACACACACACACACACACACACACACACACACACACACGCACATACACTTCTCTTCCCTCCTTGGAAGGACTAGAAGGGAATGTTCATGTTGCTTTTCACGGGGAACAAAAAAAGGCAAAAAGGTTCTGGACACTGGTCAGGTGTCAGTGTCACTGGCCAGTGGCAGCTTGCAGGCTGCTGTAGGCCGTGAGCCCCGTGAGATGGAGGAGTGGGTTTCAGGCCCCCGCCCTGGCCAGGCCTGGCTCCACGTGTGAGGTCTCCGGAGTACCCCTGGAGGGGTCTGAACCAGCTCACCTGGCGCCTGGTGTGCTGGGAGGGATATGGCTGTCAAAGGCCCCCAAAGAGGACCTTCCCACCGATGGGCTGGGTTGAAGTCCCAGTGGCCCCATGTGGCCAGGTCTTCATCGAAACACGGCTTCTTTCCTTAAAAGGTCCCCTCTGGTCTGCACTGCCAGAGGCCAAAGGAGAGGGGCGCTGGGGCCTGGGTTCCTGGGCTGTGGGTGGGACGCTCCTCTCTCAGGGCCCTCTGGGCTGAAGCAGCGCAGCACAGCTCCAGAGGTGGGAAGGGAGGGGCAGACCCCAGCCTTGCAGGATCTGAGGAGGTGGGAAGGCTGAGAGCAGGGCCGTCCTGGGGCAGAGCCAGCTGAGCTGGGCACACAGGCTGACCTCCCAGGCTCCATGCTGCTCTCAGATGCAAACAGCAGGGATGGATGCTGGTTGGCCCTGGGGTAAGGGCCACTGTCCTCAGCCATCCCCTCTCCTCCAGGGGAGAGCACAGGGTACCATCCCAGGACAGCCCGCCTTCACCCTTCAGAGACAATTCACTTCTATTACAAAATAAAAATTCTCTGTAGAGAGCCCCCGCCCCCGGCCTTTGACAAACCACTAAAAGACATTTATTACGTCAATATAAAGATATGCTGCTCTGAAAAAGGTTTGCAAACAAAGACAAATGCGTGTACTGAGGTTGCACCAACCCCAAGGCACGCGCGCAGTTAACCAAGTTGGCAAATATGAATTTTCATCATGAGATTTTTCCAAAGCCAAAAGAAAGAAGGAAATGAAGTATGTCCTCAAAGAAAAGGCCTCCCCCAGCCACGCACACACACACGTAGACACATACATGTAGACACGCACACACAGATCCTCTCACCTACTTCTGCCTTGTTCAAAACGTTGCAGCACCCACTTTAGCTGTGAATGGGGCACGCCTGAGAGAGTCCGGGCTCCTACAGAGAAGTGGGGCTTCCTCAGGGACAGATGGGAGCAGGGGCTGCTTCGTGTGCATGAGGACAAAACCAGGCTGTGTGCGTGTGCGTGTGCAGGGGCGACGGCCTCGGTTCATTCCTGGGGAAAAGGGAGAGAAGAGACGCACAAAACAGATCATCGCCGCACAAGCAGGGGGTGAGGGCGGGCGGGCTCAGCCTGGCCTGCCACGCTCAGTTGATCTGGCGACAGGCCTCGAAGGTCCACTTGGTGGCTCCACCGTAGATCTCAATGTGGGATTCAGCCCAGGCGATGACATTGCCGGACAGTGCCTTGGTGCTGCAGGTGGCCAGGTTGTAGACCTCCCCAGGGGTCAGCTTGCGGTCCCAGATGTTGAAGTGGGCCAGCTCACCCACAAATGCCTGGGTGGCATCAAACCCACCACCCAGAGTGTCCTTCGGAGAAAAACAGAGGATGAGAGTGGAGGGGTCGCCAGGTGGTCTGGGGGCCCATCCCTAGGCCGGGGGTATGAGCGCCTCTGTGCCTGTCCAATCACAGACTCTCACGGCCACTCCTGGGTGCCGTTTCATCTCCCTGTCCCTGACTCTCTAGCCCTACATCCGTCCCTCCCCTGAGGGAGCCCAAGAAAAGGCATGGCACCGTCTCTGCCCTGGAGCTTCTCCTGGGGGGACCTGGACTCTGCCCCTCCTGCAGCTGGTCCCTCAGCCATGGACAACCACAGCAGCTGGGCCTGGGGCCCCTGCCCAGACATCACTCCATGCCAGCTAAAGCTGCCCAACAGGGATAGACATCCCGGATTCTCCATCCCTTCGTCTTCCTCCCAGGTGCTCAACGGGAGACAAACCACTTCACAGGAACTAAATTATTCATCACTAAAAGCAGAATTGGCCTTCCCATGCCAAAGAAAGTGTTGCTGCAGCCATGAGAGCGTTGAAACCAAAGCTCACTCCTGCAGGAAGTTCAGGCGCAAGTCCACCCAGGGCACAGGCCTTGCCTGGCCTGCTCCCCGGGCTGCTTCTCAGGGGAACCACTTCTCCGGCTACCTCCCTCCCTCGTTGCTCCTCTTCCCCTTCCCAGCCTCTGGTTCTGAAGCTCTCTCCCCTTCTCCACAACATCCAGCACAGTACCTGCTCCTGGCCCAGCACCAGCACGCCCTGGGGCTTGATGGGGTGATAGGGTGCCAAGTTCTCGCCACTGCCACCCTGCGTGCCATCCTGGTAGGCCTCCCAGACCCCGTCCCGGGTGGTCCAGGTGACGCAGATGTGGTGCCACTTGCCATCATTGATGACAAAAGGCAGTTTGGCCACCTGGGAAGAAGAATGACAGACGCCGGCTGGTGGGTACAGAGGTACAGCCCAGAAGCCATAATCACTGCCTCGGTTGTTCCTATCTCTACTTGCAAAGTAAATATCAAGAACTATTACTGAATTCTCACAGCACCTACTGCCCCAGACTTCAGTGTCTGTCAGCCCCGCTTGGGCGTGGGGCACAGAATCACACAGGAAATGTAATGCTCTACTGAGGGAACCCCCAAGGGCCATGTGGGTGCACAGTCTCTTCACTCCTACTCACCCTCCTCCCTCTTTGCTAGTCTACACAACAAGCCCTTGGATGGAGAGCCATCCCTGGTGTCTGAGTTCACTGCTGCCTCTCAGGACTCCGTGCGACACCTGTGCAGCCTCCTTGCTGGCCTCTCCTCTCTCTTCCAATGTCCCATCTCTAGCCGTTACACCCTCTCGCTCTACAACACGGCAAGCCTTTGCCGAGGATCTGAGAGATGTCACGGAGCACGATGCCTTTTAAAGCTCAGACCAGCCTCCGACCTTGAATTTCACTCTCCCGCTGCCATTCCAGGTCGGGAGGATGACGGTCCAGCAGACAGTGAGGAAAGAAATTTCACACCCTTTCCGCTTGGGGAAAGGGGGCCCAGAATGGCACAGCCCTTTGTGGGGAAGAGCAACAGGAACAAGGGTGTGGAATCCACTTCCCAGCCCAGGTTTCAGCCACTGACTACCACTGCTGGCCTGGACTTGAGACACTTTGAGAGCTGGCAGCTAGTTCTGCAGCTAACAGGGGAGGATGGAGAACGTTCACTAGAGGGAAAGGCTGCCGTGCCGTCCTGTTCCAAGGGGTCGCACAGACCTGTCCTCCTTCCGAGAGTTAGGGGGCTGAGTGGGATACACTTGGAATCAGGAAAAATCTCTAAGGCCCCCTCACCCCCCTAGAGCATCTCTGGGTCCCTGCTATGGAGGGGCAAAGCCAGCTGCAAGGCCAGCTGATGGAGGAGTCCAGATCACATCATCAGGCAGGGCCAGGCCCCATGGCTCGTTCTCTGCCATCTCCCATACCCACCCCAGGAGGCATCCGGGAAGGTCCAGCTGTCCCTGCTCTCCCAGTACAGGTGAGGGTGCTCCTCCCACTTCACCCTCCCCCTCCCTCAGTCCCACCTGGCAAACACTTTCCTTGGGGCCCCATCAACATCTGAGGCCACCATAGCTCTGTCCTAGCATGCAACATGAGCTGGGGCCCTGGGGCCTCGCCCTGCCGCCCTGCAAGCCCGGGGGCTGCTCTACCTTGTCATTGATGAGGATCTCCATGGGGTTGTTGCCCCACTCAATGAGGACCAGCTCGTTGGCCTGGCCGGGCACAGCATAGGAGAAGGGCGTGCCCACCCCTGGCGCGGCGCTGGACTTGAGCCACATGCAGACAGTGAAGGCGTACATCTCCGGCAGGGTCTTCTTCACCTTGGCATACATATAGTTGGTCCGCAGTGGGAACGTGAGCTGGAACTTGTCTCCAGGGCGGTTGTCTTTCTGACCTGCGGAAGACACAGTCCTGACATCTGCACCTGCGTGAAGTGCTTATTGGTGTCTGAGTTGAGTTCGGTCCCCACCAAGCTCTGTGATGTGGCTGGGGCAGGCTCTGGTCTCCATTCTGGAGATGCAGAGCAGGTGGCTTCCCAGGTCAAGTACTTTGCCCCAAGGCACAGGGCCAGTTCGTAAAGAGCTGACCCAAGCTCTCCATGCTCCAGGTCTGGCCGGCTGTCACGCCCACGTGCTGGCATCCTTGGAGAGATGGGGGTGGGGGGCAGTGCCTGGTGGGCTGCCGCATCAACACTGGGCTGCGTGGTGGGCATGAGAAGGGAATGGGGACAGCCGCCAAGCCAAGTCAACCCAAGGAGTAGGGGTGGCTGCAGAGGAGGAATGAGGCTAGCTACCCTGAGAGTAACCGACCTGATTCCAGGATGGGGCGGGGCTCAGAGCCCCTCCTCGCTCAATCGCAGGCTCTGCTCCTGCCTCTCCCCACCCGACAGCCAAGCCCTGGTGCCCACACACTTCCCCCCAGGCCAGATGTGCCTCTGACCCACCAGTGCCTCTTGGGTATGAGGCTGGGCAGCTCCCCCCGCAAGGCCCTTCCAGGGACTCTGCCTGGAGCCCTGCTGAGAGGGCAGGGCAGCAAGGAGCTGGGAGCACTCTGGGCGCCAGGGCTCCCCAAAGTGACTGCTCTAGGATGCCGCCACACTCTCAGGTGAGCGAGCGTCCTCACAGCTCAGGTTCCAGGCCTGGTGGCCTCCCCTTCCACAAGGCCCACCTTCTCCCTCCCCACCGGCCACTTCTCCAGTGAGCGCCAACCCCCATAGCCCATCCATATACTGTGGCACCCTGGGTATGGTGTGACTGACTCCAGGCAAAACATTCCTGGCCAGCAATGGGCACCAGTACCAGGCCCAGAGCCCAGGAACACACAACCCCTAGTCAACCCCTGGGTGAGCAGCCGTGGTCCTGCCAGGAAGCCCAGAAAGAAACCAGTTCCCCAGGCCAAAAATTATTTCTAGAAGGCATCCTGCCTGGTCAGCAACCACCCCCTCCTCTAAACCAACTGGCAGGGAGCAGAGCAGGGCAGGCCCCCTCAGTGCAGCACCCCCGCGGCTCCCCCCACCCATTGAGGCCTGCAGTGGCGGATGGGGAGGGGCCCAGCCCCTGGCCTTTCTCTGGGTTTTTTCATTCCCCAATCTCCCCTCCTTCCTTCTCCCTCCCTCCTGAGGTCCTTCCTTCTCCTGATCTGTTTTTCAGTTACGTAACAAGCCTTAAGATGGCACTGTTTAAATCTGTCCGGCACATTTTGCGGTCTGAGCAGGGTCACGTGGCCTTGCTCCGCACCGGGCACCCCCACCACACACCTTTTACAACCTTGTTTGATTTCTGCGACTTCAAGGCAGAGCCTCCAGAGCTCATCCAGGCGCCCTGGGTGATAGGCCAGCTGGCCTGAGTTGGTGACTGAGAAACCTCAGGGATTTGAAAGATGCCAGGGCTTGGGTCACTCAGAAGAGAAAACCTCACGGTAGGGGTTCAGGACAGAAGTGGGTAGGAGCTGGAGATCCTGAGAGGACACCAGGGGCATGGCAGCTGGGAAGAAACCTGCTTAACAGCCTCAGCGGCCCGGGGAACCAGAGCACCCAGCCCCAGCCTGCACCCAGCTGTACGCTGAAGCTGGGGACCAGGGAGAGAGAGGCTTTCTTAAGCAGGGAGGGTTTGGGCCAGCGACAGCCACTGTGCAAAGTTACTGAGGATTAAACAAATCAGACTTGAAAAATCCAGCGAGTGTGTGAGTGTGTCTGGATGGGGGAGGGGGCACTATGCAATCCCCTTTCCCAGTGACAGCCCCAGCCCAAGGCACCCAGCCCTGCTAGAAACACCGACTAGAAGCCCAGAACCTGGGAAGGGGTGCGGGGGATGAGAAAGGGGTGCAGGGATTGGGGTTAGGGGGGCGGCTTGGGGCTTGCACAGTGCAGAGCTGGGCTGTTAGGGATTGGGACGGAGGCAGGGTCGGGCAAGCAGGCGCAGGCAGGCGGCACGGCTCCCCCTGGCCCCAGTACCTTTCTCGAGCTCGCTGATCCGCTGGTGCAGGGAGGTCAGGGCGGTCTCGATCTTGACCCTCTCCTCGGTGTCGTTCCTGGGGCCCCCCTTGCCCTCCTCCAGGGTGTTCACCCGGGACAGCACCTGCCTCTCCAGCTCATCGATCTTGCTCTGCAGCAGATCCTTGAGGCTGTTGGTCTGGCTGGAGGAATTGAGGCGGCTGTACTGCTGCGGGGTGCAAGGGCGGGGGAAACCACACCGTTAGGCGAGGCGCGGGGACCGTGCTGGAAGGCCCGCGGCGCGGTCCCCTCTGGGCGACTGCGGGAGCGGCCTGGCAGGGAGCTGGGGCGAGTGGCCGCCGCGGGGCTTCGCAGGCGCGGAGAGGCACCGGCCGGGCACCCGCGCAGCTGAGGCGGGGGTGGGGGATACCTGGCCGGGTAGGGAACGGGGTGGGGGAGGGCAGAGGGGCGAGCGAGCCGGAGGGGGAACCGGAGCCGAGGGCGCGCGCGGACCTCGAGGTTCTCCAGGCGGGTTTTGAGCGATTGCAAAGTTTGCCCGAGTTGGCTGAGCGTCTCGGCGGCCGGTGTCCGGGACAGATCGCCCATGGTGTTCTTGCCCGAGCCGGGCTGCTTGCGGCCGCCGCCCGCCCGGGCCTCGCCGGCCCCGGGGTCCAGCGTGCTCTGGCTCTCGCAGCGGCCCAGCTTGGCGGTCAGCTCGCGGATGGTCTCCTTCTGGCTCAGGATGGTCTCCTTCTGCTGCAGCACCGTCTCGCGGAGCTGCAGCACGCTGCTCCGGAGCTCCTCGGCGCCGCCGGCGGCCACGGACGCGGCGCACATGTCGGCGTCCACGGGCACCGAGGTGCAGATGAAGCGCGTCGGCCCGAAATCCTGGGCCCCGGCGCCCAGGAGGCAGAGGGCGAGCAGCGCACAGGTGCGCGCGGCGCGGCCAGCCGGCATGGCTGCGGGCACTGGGAGCTCCGGGCCCGGCTCGGCTCGGCTGGGGCTCGGCTCCGGCTGGGACTCGGCTCGGGCTGTGGCTCCGCGAGCGGCCCGCGCTCTGGGCGCCGCGCTCTTCGGCCGCGCGGTCCACACCGCCGCGCTGTCAGGCCCCCACTGCCGCCTGCGCTGCGGAGCCCGCGCCTTTTATGCCGCCGCGGGAGGGGCCTCGCGCCGCCGACGTCAGCGGGGGAGGAATCCCGCTTTAATTGTCTGCGGCCCGGGCCCGCGGCGCGGCTGGGGTCTCACGAGGCGCCACCGGGGCTGCCTCCGCTCGCGTCCCACCCCCGCGCCTCTGAGAGCTGCCGCGGCCCCCTCCTCCCCCGCTCCCGCCTGGGCCGGCGCGCTGCCCCGAAGGCTCCGAGAGCTCAGGGGCAAGGAGGTCGGGCTCCGGCCCCGGACTCGAGGATGGACCACCTGCGTGGTGTCCCCGAACCTCCGACGGGGCTCCAGGCGGGCGGGAAACCACCGCGTCCGGGAGATAGAATTCGGTTCCGCCCTCCTGGCTGCACTGAACACCTTCGGGCCGGGGTCGTTTGGAGCCAGGCTGGGTCCCCAAGGACCCATATCGTCAACACCCGAGTGCCCGGTGGTCAGCGGCGCGGAGTGGGGCCTCGCGGCGCCACTAAGTCCAGAGCGGGGGTCACTGGGCCGCTCCGCGTTTCTTAGATGTCCGTGTGCTGTTGAGAAGCCGCCGGGCAGCCTGGGTACACGGACTTCCCACGGCTCGGGGTCCCCGGCGCCTCCCGTCCCCCAGCTCCCGGGCTCTGTGGACCCGGCCCCGTCCCCGGTGACTCTCAGCCCCCACCCCGTGCGGGCGGGGCGCTGGGGACTTCTCGGAGGCAGCCCTAGCTGATCGAGCCTTTCCTGTCCGCGGCGCCAGCCCGATTGCGGGCAGGCGGCGTCGCCGGGGCTGGACGTTCGTAGCGGCGCTTCGGAAGGGGTCCCCGCGGGAGCAGCCGCCCGCGTCCCCAGCAGCTTCCCCTTGCCAGGCGCCGCGCGCGCCCGGTATCCCCGGGTGTCCACCTGTGCGTGGGGGGCTGTTTCCCGTCTGTCCAGCCGCGCCCACTTCTCAGGCCCGAAGGCCAGCAGGAGGGGTCCCAGAGGTGGCTGAGGGCGTCCACCTGAGAAGCTCCGCTCTCGCTCAGATACCCCACCCGGCACCCGCGCACTCGCGCCTTCATCTGGACCGCGGGGCTCGGCTCTCGAGATCCCCGTCCGGGTTCCCTCGCCGGGCTGGGGGCTTAGGACCAGGGCTGGCGCAGCCGCCCCGCCCCGCCCCGCGGCGATCAGAGCTGTCAAAGCCTCGGAAATCCCTCCGTCCACGCCCCCGTGGTACAGAGAAGGAAACTGAGACTCCGAGACTGCGGGGCCGGGCTACAGCCGTGGACCCCCCGACCCCTCCCCGCCTCCCCCGGCTTCTCTGGTCTCTGCGTTCTGCAGCCTTTCCCTGCGCGCAGCCGGGGGCTGCGGGTCGGGAGGGGGTCCCCAGCCCGCAGGGACCCACGGGCAGTCCCGGGTGCCGGGATCGGGCGTCCGCCCCTCGGGCGGGAGCAGAGGCCGGCTCGATGGAGGCCTCTTTGAGAAATGGGGGCCTCTTCCCGTCCCCCAGCTCCCGAGCTCCCGCCGTCTGCGTTGCGTTCAGCATCTCAGCCTTTAAGCCTCCCTGAGCCGGGGCTGCGTACTCGTTGTGTCCTTCGGCCGCCGCTTCCTGGCGCCAGAGGGACCCCGCGGCCCGCACGCGCCTGTCCTCAGCTCCGCGCGGAGGGTGTGCGAGTTCCCGCTCTGCCGACCCCGCTTGCCCACCACGGCGCTCCCAAACCCACGCGGCCCGCGGCCCCTCGCGTGCTCTGCCGACCCCGGGCCGCAGGAGGGGTTAGCCTCGAGGGTCCCCACTCGGGGTCTGCGCCGGCAGCGCCACAGGCTGGAACGCGTCTCGGGAGAAATTACCCGCGCGGGGTCGCGGCGTCTTCTGCCCCAACTCCGGTAGGGAGCCGCTAGGCGGGTACCCTCCTGGCCCCAGGCTTTGGCCTTGCCGCCCTCCCGCACGCGTCCAGTGGGGAGGCCGCGCCCGCCAGGCCTGGAGCCGGACCGTGCCCAGCCAAGAGCGCGCGGGCGCGGGAGAGGAGCCCGGCCCTCCCCAGGGCAGGCTGTTTAGACCGGGCAGGAACCCTTAGCCTGGACCCGCGTCCCTATCCCCAGCAGCCGCGGAGCCTTCCTGGCCGCGCAAGGCCAGGGACCCTGGCTTTTCCGCCAGGGCAGCAGATCTCAGCGGCCTGGCACCTCGGCACAGAGGAGCGTGTCCCCCTTCCGCAAAGGAAGGGAGTGGACGGCGTCAGAAAGGGAGGGGAGTCTGGGGCGGTGTCTGGGGCAAGCGGGACCTCTGGGCACTGTTGGGCCCCAGGAGAGGAGACCACGGTGGATGTGCCGGGACCCTCGGGTCCAGCCTGCAACTGTCGTGCAGGAGGCGCTGAGCGGGACACCTGCAGGCGCTGCACACACACGCGAAGGCCACCATGCCGCGTTTCTCCTTCACAAGACCCTGGGCAAGCAGTGGTTCGTATTTAGGGTTCTCTCGGCCTCCCCAGTATTCTGAAAGTATCTGAGAGGGAGGGAGCAGGAAAACGAAGGGCCGCCCTGCGCAAACTCATCGGGGTGTCTGGCTACTAGGTCGGAAGAGGGGGGATGGTGTTGTGAACAGCCAGTGATCCCGGCCCTGCCTGAGTCCCACACCCCAGATGGAGCTGGGGTGAGGGAGGCGATCCCGTAATATTCCCAGCTGGGTGCTTTTGTGGCTGCCTGTGACACGACCTCACTCATTGGGAAACCATGCACACTGGCACACTGTTATTTTATTTTTGAGACAGGGTCTTGCTCTGTTGCCTAGGCTGGAGTGCAGTGGCGCAATCACAGCTAACTGCAGCCTCGACCTCTTGGGCTCAAGCGATGCTTCCTGCACCACCACACTTCAGCTAATTTTTTGTTTGTTTTTTTCATAGAGATGGTTGAACTCCTCGCCTTGGTCTTGGGACTACAGGTGCAAGCCACAGAGCACCCGGCCTAGCACAATAGTTTATATTATACTACTCCTACCATAATGGTGCAATAGATGTGAATAAAACTCAAAAGCATAGACAAGGCCAGGCGCGGTGGCTCATGCCTGTAATCCCAGCACTTTGGAAGGCCAAGCTGGATCACATGAGGTCAGGAGTTTGAGACCAGCCTGGCCAACATGGTGAAACCCCGTCTCTACCATAAATACAAAAATTAGCCATGTGTGGTGGCACACATCTGTAATCCCAGCTACTTGAGAGGCTGAGGCAGGAGAATCACGTGAACCTGGGAGGCAGAGGTTGCAGTGAGCTGAGATCGAACCACTGCACTCCAGCCTGGATGACAGGGCGAGACTCTGTCTAAAAAAAAAAAAAAAAAAAAAAAGATAGACAATAGTTCAATGTAACGAAGTAATTAGAAAGTGATGAGTTTGTAGTGTTTATTGCCCATTTTAAACCGAATTTATTTAATTATAAGTTTACTTAGTTTAAAATTTAATAGTGGCTGTGTTTAACCATTGACCTGTGAAATTCCTGCAAATGCAACCATCAGTGGATACTGGCCGGTTCAGCTCACTCCTGGCAGAAGGGCACGGAGAGGCCTGCAGAGGTTAGTTGGTAGTGGGAGGGGGAGTGTAGAGAAGGCAAAGGGGGCAGGTGTTCAGGAGAGGCCCTGGCTAGTGGCCAGTATGGAGAGGGTGGGCAGGCATAAGAAGACTAGACAGACTGGGTGCGGGGGCTCACGCCTTGAATCCCGGCACTTTGGGAGGCCGAGGTGGGTGGATCTCTTCAGCCCAGGAGTTTGAGACCAGCCTGGACAACATGGCAAAATCTTGTCTCTACAAAAATACAAAAATCAGCCAGGTAGGCCGGGCGTGGTGGCTCACGCTTGTAATCCCAGCACTTTGGGAGGCAGAGGCGGGCGGATCACGAGGTCAGGAGATCGAGACCACGGTGAAACCCCGTCTCTACTAA
>NW_026652340.1:157565-164993 GCF_009828535.3 Hylobates moloch
AAAAAAAAAAAAAAAATTAAAAAGGAAGGCTAGCCGGGTAGGTTGGGAGGTATTAGGAGGACCTCAGGGCCCATCAAGAGTCTTTACTCAGTGGACAGTGGGAGCTCATGCAGGGGTGTGCCTGAGCCTAGTGGGAGCCTGTGCCCCTTGCTCATCCTGCTCATCCTGCCGTGTCTCCCCGGCCTCTCCTCTTCCAGGCCGTGCCTTGAGCTTGTCTGGAACCTCCACCCTGAGCAGGAAGGAGGGTGAGCAATGGGTGGGTGCTGGGAGAATGCTGGGAGGGCCTGAGGGCACTGGGGGGTGCTAGGCAGAGGCACCCTTCCCTACCCCCACTTGCCTCAGCCCTTGCCTCGTGAAGTTCCATGCTGCCTCTGGAGGGGTGAGGCTGGGAGGGGAAGGTATGGTGGGGTGGGAGAAGCCCTGGTCCCCCACCCACAGAAGAGAAGCAGGAGCCCTCGATGATCACAGCCCTGGGACACAGTGCCTCAGCTAAGGGTCAGGTACATGCCCCTCTGGAGGACAGGCTGTACCCTTCGGAGACGCATTGCATTGGCAGCTGGTCTAGGATGCGGGGCGGTCTGCAGTAAGGTGAGTGGCTGGGGTTTTTAGTGTGTGAGATGTGCAACGTCATTTTCACCTGCATCTGAGTTTTCAGCAGCTCCCAGGGTACCGGCCATATTGTTTCTCTATCTGGGTGCTGATCTCGTGGGGTGTTTGTTTTGTGACCATTCATTGGGCTGTCCAGGTGCAATCTGTGCACATTTCTCTGTAGTTCTATGCCTCACACAGGGTGTGCGGCGGACAGCATCCACAGGGTGTCCTGGGCAGAAGAGAGGGGCTTCTGGCCGCACCAGGGGAGAAGGCACAGGGAGCTCTGGCAGCCCAGCCCTCGGGACACAGTCAGGCCACGTGACCCTCCCCCCAAGTGAGGCGCCCCTGGACCCACAGGGTTGGGTGTGGGGCTGCTCTGACGGCAGCCAGCCCCACGGGGCCTCTGAGTCACAGCCTCAGCCCACCTGTGCCTTGGAGTCACTCCTGACAACCCCACCCACCAGCTCTGTGTGATAAGGGACAGGTCCCTGCTCCCCGGCTCTGCTGAGGGAGGTGCCCCACCCGAACCTTCCCCTCTGTCCTCTACATGGCACCCCTGCAGTGGTAACCTAACTGTGTCTTAAAAACAAGCACTTGTCCCCTTTCCAAGTCCTGGGTCCACATTCACGCATTTGCCTTTCAAAGGCACAGCTGGGCTCTAGTCCTCACTCACCAGAGAGGAAACATAGGGAAGCCCAGAGAAGCCAAGGTCGCACCATCATTGCCCAGTGAAGGCAAAGCTGGGGCCAAGCCCTGGCCGTCGCACTCCATGGCCACTTTATCTCTGCCCAGCACAGGAGCTGCAAGGAAAAGAGCTCCAGGAGAGGAGCCCTTTGGGGATGGTGCCCCAGCCCGCCCATGTCCAGCGAGTGGGCAGGGCAGGTGGGGCTGCGGACCCCAGGCTCAAGAGCTTCTCACCGGCCGTCTTCGGAGGAGAAGCCAGCCCTGCCTCACCCCAGGACTACGCACTCCTGCCCACTGTGCAAATGTGATGAAGCCTGCAGCAGCTGCAGCCAGGAGCTGACGGGTCGGGCCAGTGCCCCATTCGCCTGGGACAGCTGGGCTCCCACCCCAGGCTCCCTGCTCCCACCAAGGACTTCCCACAGCAAGGACCACCTTCCTCCTCTGAGCCAGCCAGGTGGCCACTGGCCCAGTCTGGCTGGGGACAGGGCCCTGGGTGGTCTCTGTCCCCACCCTGCCCGTTCCTTCTCTCGGGCTGAGCCCAGTGCTGGGGTCAAGGATGGGGAATGGGTGCTCTTGAACTGCTGACTCACTGATCCCAATCAACAGGAGTCTGCAGGGGAATGGTGAGCCCTTCCCACCTGGGGAAGGCATGTCTTACTCTCCAAGCAGGCGTTTCGTGGCACCAGGCAGATGCTTGGGCATTTGCCATAGTGTAACTATTCAGAACAGTTGCTCTCAGTTGAACAAATATTTCCAGAACATCCACTGAGGGGCAGGCCAGGTGATGGGGCCAGGATGAGTAAAACACCATTCTCCATCCCTGAGGCCACGCGATCTGGCAGGCTAGACAGGGCTGAACACACCTTGGGTATCATGCGTGAGGGCCACAGGACGGGAGAGGTCCTGAGCCAGCACCAGGCGCATGGGTTAGGGTCCAGCCATCAGCTGGAAGGGTCTCCTGTGGAGGTGATAACAGGGGCTTGAAGAGTGAGCCGAGGGGGCTGGCACTAGCAATGCCAGAGCGACGAGGGGCAGGCCGTGGGGAGAGGGACGTAGTTCATCCTGCCAAGAGTGAGCTGCAAAGCAGGGGCCAGGGTAGATGTGGGGGAGTTGTGGGCAAGGTGGGCCAGGACCTTGGGGAGCAGCCACAGTCCTGTGGGGGCGCTGTCTGGGAGCCCTTGGTGAGGGCAGAGCTGAGCAGCAGCAGGGCTTGCAGAAGAGACCTGGAGGGCGATGTCATAGGAGGCTGGGAGGAAGGGGGCTGGGCTTGAGAGGCTTGAGGGCATTTGGGAGATTCCTTGGCAGGAGCTTGGTGATGGCTTGGGTGTGGGAAGTGAAGGAGAGGGAGGAACCTGGGAAGATCCCCGGCTTCTGGGCGAGGGGGTGGTGGTAATTCTGCCTGCAAAGAAGGGGTGGGGAGCCTGGGAGGGCCTGGAGGGAGGGAGGAGTCCGGAGTTCACACTGGGCCGCATGGGGTTTCCAGTGGCTATCTGACATCCGGGAAGAGGAGACGCCCGGCACATGGAGGCTCTAGAGATTCCAAGATGACGATGAGGAGGCTGGTCCCGAGCTGACCTGAGCGGAAGGGGCCTGAGGGTGCAAAGGGAGGATGGGGCTGACAGCAGAGTCCTGGGAGCATCTTTAGGGGCAGTGGACCGCAGCCACGCCAGTAGGGAGCCCATTCAGGGAGGCAGTGGGTACAAAAACAGCAGAACGCTGACAAGAGCACCCTGGGACTCCAATATTCAAGGACCATTGTTTTAAGGTTTCTGATCTCTGCATTCAACAGTGACAAGGGCAGCAGACATCGGTACTCTCAGGCATTTGTATAGCACCTTCTGCACTTCAAAATGCCTTCCCTGCACCCCCAACACAGGGCTTGCAAATACAAAGCCAGGTCAGGAATGTCCCTAGGGCCCCCGTCCCAGCCCCCCCAGTTTGTATTCATTTGGTTCCTGAGCTAGGACGCTCCCTCCAGCTACCGGCATCTGGCTGCTGCGGTGGGGGCCGGGGGCCTGCCAGCCTGCTGTGTCCTTGCACATCAATTTTACCACCTGCCAGATGCCAGGAGAGGGCATATGAAATATAAAATGAGTTGAGGCATGAAAGTGTTTTGGAATAAAAATGATGTGTACTGGCAAGGGATTACAGTTATTACAAGGACCGTGCACTGACGCCATCACTCATACCCGGAAGAGGAAGAGTGTGGTCGCCTGCCGATGGAGGCAGCAGCCACCATGCCTCCTCCTCTGGGGACAGGGCCGCAAACTGCAGGGTGCCAGGCTGCAGGATGGGCTGAGCCAGCCCTCCGGGAGCATCCAGTGCTCTGGGGGATGAATGACACTCCCATTGTCACAATTAGACACAATGCAGGGCCGGGCCCGGTGGCTCATGCATGTAATCCCAGCACTTTGGGAGGCCAAGGCGGGTGGATCACCTGAGGTCAGGAGTTCAAGACCAGCCTGGTCAACATGGCAAAACTCTGTCTCTACTAAAAACACAAAAATTAGCTGGGCGTGGTGGCAGGCGCCTGTAGGCTGAGGCAGGAGAATCACTTGAACCTGGGAGGCAGAGGTTACAGTGAGCTGAGATCACGCCACTGCACTCCAGCCGGGCATCACAGTGAGACTCCATCTCAAAAACAAACAACAAACAAACAAACAAAAACAATTAGGCATGGTGCAAATATGCTCCTTTTTCTGTTACATTTTCCGAGGTGTCTTGGATGTTTACCAGGTGGCTTTGGCAGGTGGCATTCTTTTTTTTTTTTTTTTTGAGACGATGTCTCACTCTTTTCCCACAGGCTAGAGTGCAGTGGCGAGATCTTGCCTCACTAAAACCTCCACCTCCTGGGTTCAAGCGATTCTCCTGCCTCAGCCTCCTGAGTAGCTGGGATTACAGGCACACGCCACCGCACCCGGCTAATTTTTGTATTTTTAGTACAGACGGGGTTTCACCATGTTGGTCAGGCTGGTCTCGAACTCCTGACCTCAGGTGATCCGCCCACCTTGGTCTCCCAAAGTGCTGGGATTACAGGCGTGAGCCACTGCACCTAGCTGGCAGGTGGCATTCTTATATTTGATTCTGCCCATTCTGCAGAGGAGGCAAGCAAGGTTCATTGTATGTTAGTGCCTTGGCCTAAGTAGCAATATTAATTCTAGTACTGCGAGTCTAGCCTTCTGAATTTTCATTCGTTCATTCATTCATTCATTGGATGAACATTCTTCCAGGTCTACTATGTGCCAGGAACTCTCCCAGACGGTAGGGACACAAAGATGTTTCCAGCTAATTATTATTATTATTATTTTAAGACAGGGTCTCACTCTGTTGTCCAGGCTGTAGTGCAGTGGCACAATCTCGGCTCACTGCAGTCTTGACCTCCTGGGCTCAAGCAATCCTCCCACCTCAGCCCCCTGAGTAGCTGGGACTACAGGCGCATGCCACCACACCCAGCTAGCTTTTGTATTTTTTGTAGAGACAGGGTTTTGCTATGTTGCCCAGGCTGGTCTCGAACTCCTGGGCTCATGTCCCTATTATTTTTTTAAGTTGATGGATGGAATTTTCTTGGTTTTAAGTTTCTCTTTCATGCACTTTTATTAAAACATTGGCATCTGTTATCCATAACTACATTAAGATCCCTCTAAGATAGTATCTGGCTGGGTCCAGAGTACCAACATTGAATGACCTGTGGTTTCCGAGGGCAGGATTTCGTGGGATTTTGCAGAGAGACCCCTCACCCCGGCTCTGGGCCACCCTGAATAACAATGTCAAAAACTATCTGGTGGGCACCCTCTGGAGCAGGGTAAGGTGAGTTGGGAGAGAACATGGCTCTGCAGCCAGGCTCAGCGGCTCACACCTGTAATCCAGCACTTTGGGAGGCCAAGGTAGGCGGATAATGAGGTCAGGAGTTCGAGACCAGCCTGGCCAACATGGTGAAACCCCATCTCTACTAAAAATACAAAAATTAGCCAGGCTTGGTGGTGGGTGCCTGTAATCCCAGCTACTCGGGAGGCTGAGGCAGGAGAATTGCTTGAACCAGGGAGGCAGAGGTTGCAGTGAGCCGAGATCATGCCACTGCACTCCAGCCTGGGCAATAAGAGCAAGACTCCGTCTCAAAAAAAAAAAAAGGCTCTGTCTGCAAGCTCGGGTGTGTCAACGTCTGGTTCTACCACTATCGGCTGTGGGGCTCTGGGCAAGATGGGAAGATCACACCAGATGGCCCAGGGGAGGCCCCAGGAGAGGCCCTGCTGACAGCGAGCACACACTCCATGGCAGTTGCTGTTACTAGGATGATGGGATGTTGTTTTGTTGGTAGGACTGGGCCCATCCAGTGAGGGTCTCAAAGCTGGGCGGGGAGAGCTGGCGTGCCACTTGGGGAGCAAGGAGCTCTGTCTCTCAGCTGGGGCTGGACATCTACCTCTCTGACACTGCAGGTGTGTGTGCCCCCTCCCTCCTGGGGATATCATGAGGATGAAGCGGAAGCACACATGGTGTGTGTGTATGTGCAGGGGGCAGGATGAAGAAATCTTAAAATTTTAAACTGCTCAGGTGTCTGGGAAGTAAAGAAAAGAAGGAAGGAATGAAGCCCTCCTTTTGCGATGTCTTGGGGTCACAGAGACCCTTTTCTGGGAAGATTTTTCATTTCCCCATCTTTTTTTGTTTGCTTATTTGAGACAGAATCTCGCTCTGTAGCCCAGGCTGGAGTGCAGTGGCACGAGCTCAGCTCATTGCAACCTCCACCTCCCAGGTTCAAGCAATTCTCCTGCCTCAGACTCCCAAGTAGCTGGGATTACAGGTGTGAGCCACTGTGCCTGGCTAATTTTTGTATTTTTAGTAGAGACAGGGTTTCGCCATGTTGGCCAGACTCGTCTCAAGCTCCTGACCTCAGGTGATCCACCTGCCTCAGCCTCCCAAAGTGCTGGGATCACAGGCGTGAGCCGCAGCGCCCGGACTCTGCACCTATTTTCTACTCTTCCTAGGGACAGCCCAGTGCATTCTGCAGCAGGAGCCACGGCAAACTGGTAACAAGCTGGCCCCTGACCTTCATCCCACCCCTCCCCACTCTCAGACCTGCCCTGTCAGCTGACAGTCCTTTCAGCCAGTCTCAGCTCACAGCTTGGAATTGGCAGTGATCATCCCAGGCTCTGAGAAGGGCTGGCCCCTGCTAGCCTCGCAGGAAGGACCCTGCTGGCTGTGTGAGGTGTGCGTCACGCTCATTGGCCCCTCCGGGCCCCCTCCTTCCACCTCCTTTGCTGCCCTTCTGAGGGGTGAGCGGGCTGAGCAAGGCATGAGCCCCCAGCCCGTCCTAGTCCTTCCTGCGTGGCTGTTTCCTGAGTGCTGCCCACTCAGCATGCACTACCCACCCTAGGCCAGGATGATGCTGGGCACACCAGGGCAGCAGGGAGAGAACCCATCCTTGCCTTTGCGAAGGGGGAATCGTCGTAAGCAGGGAATGATTGCAACATATGAGAGACTGTGGCATGGACTGCACCTGTCACCTCTCGGCCTCACCTTTCTGGAGCCTCCGTTGGCCCTCAGGTCTATGCAGACTGCGCCCCTCCCTCCCCCCCACCAGGCAGCCAGGCAGCCCCTCGCTTCTTCTTCGTCCACCCCGGGGCCTCTTGGACCTCACCTGCAGGACGTGCTCTGCAGTTTCCTGCACATCTGCAAGTGTGTGGGGGCCCATGCCTGTGAGCCATCCTTGAGCAAAGGTGTAAAGACCCAAGGACAAGGCCCCCCAGGCCCCTGCAAGTGGGAGGTTCATGAGCCTCCTTGGAAGGTCCTGAAGGACAGAGCTCCAGCCACCCCAGCAGTAGCCAGCTCTGTGACCCCCGTTCCCTTCCACTCCTGTTTCACTCCCTATCCCTCAGGGGAATGCAGCTAAAGCAGCGGTGTCTGGGGAGCACCCAGCAGGGCCGTGACTCAGGCTGGGGATCAGGGAGGGCCTCCCTGCATAGGTGAGATTTAAGCCAAGCTCTGAAGCAGGAATGGGAGTTGTCCGGGCAAAGAGGCATCCTGGGTGAGGAAAGCAGCCCGTGCCAAGGCCTCGAGGTAGGTGAAGCTGCTTGGGAGTAGCAACGGCAGGGTGGGAGGAGTAGGCAGTGGAGAGGATGGACACAGTGGAGGGGAGGGACGCGGTGGAGAGGGATGGAC
>NW_026652340.1:165003-173241 GCF_009828535.3 Hylobates moloch
GGAGGGACGCGGTGGAGAGGATGGACACGGTGGAGGGGAGGGACGCGGTGGAGAGGGATGGACGTGGTGGAGGGGAGGGACGCGGTGGAGTGGAGGGATGTGGTGGAGGGGAGGAACACAGTGGAGAAGATGGATACAGTGGAGGGGAGGGATGCAGTGGAGAGAGGTGGATGCAGTAGAGAGGGATGGACGTGGTGGAGAGGATGGGTGTGGTGGAGAAGATGAGCGTGGTGGACAGGGATGGATAAGATGCTCAGCAATGGACGCAGTGGTCATCGGCGCCTTCTTGGCAGGCCACAGGGAGGACTTTAGACTGCGCTAGGGCAAGGGGGAGCCACAGAAGTGTTTGGAGCAGGAACTATTTTGGCCACTTGATGGAGACTGGATGCAGTGTTGGGGCCGGAGCAGGCAAGGAGACCCATTAGGAGGCTGTTCCGGTGACCTGGTAGGACCACAAGCAAGAACAACAGTGGGGGTGGGGAGAATACCCCCAAATTGTGCCATATGCAGCTTCAGCATCTCATTCCGTGTGAATTATGAGGCCGGTCGTGGTGAGCGCTGGGGCCTCCATGGATGCTCTGGGTGATTTCTCATGGATCCTGCAACCCCGTCTCCCCTTCACAAGCCTCTCGCCAAGCCCTGCTGGCCCTGGTCCTCTGTGTTCTTACTCCTTAGGTCAGTCTCAGACATTCCCGACACTTGTGCTTCGTGGCCCTTTCTCAGCCCTGGCTGGCATCTTGCGATGTAGGGGGGAGAGAAGCCAGGAGGAGAGCAGCTCAGCCCACGAGGAGGTGCCCATGGAGGCCCAGGGGCCCCCATGCACCCTCCCCAGTTTTAAGACCCTAGACCAGTCTCTCACCCTCCGGAGTCTTGGTTTCTCCACCTGTGAAAGAGCCACTTTTCCTTCCTGCCAGGAGCTGAAGTCAAAGGCACAGCATTATTGGGACACAATGGGGAGTGGTGGGCCCAGCACTGGGACCCATGCTGGGTGTCCCAAGAGCACGGAATGTTGGCAGGGAGGGGCGGAGGCCAGGCACGGAGCTCCCTGCTGCTCTGCGGCTGCCCCACCTGCAGCCCTTCCCTTCACCCCACCCCCCAGTTTGCTCTGCTCTCGGGTAGCCAGTCACCCAGGGGTGGTATCCAGGGAGGCTCTTGCAGGCCCAGCTTCACTGGCCTGGAAGGGCCAAGCTGCCTGGCCCAGGGGTGTGTCCACTTCATCCTGGGCAGGATATGGGCATCTCGCAGGTGGAATTCCATGGCGGGGCTGGAGCCAGGGGTTAACTCGGCAGGACAGAGGCCCAGCCACCAGGAAGCTCGCCTGCTGATGGCCAAGCTCAGGGCACCTTGCACCCCTGTACCTGAGGACAGGCTGCGACTGATGAGAGTGGCTTCATCCTCAGAGGGGAAGTGTCCTGGAAGGATGTGGCTGGAGGCACCCAGCCCTGCGGGAGCCCCTTTAAAATGAGGGGATGCCTCGGGAAGCATGGTGAGGGGGGCAGAAACCGGGAACTCTGGATTTCAAGACTTGGAAGAAAAGTGCTGCATTGTGCGGTGGCATCTGCTTGTGGGGACAAGCGCTCCCTGGTGAGACCTCTCCATCCCCTCCCCGCCCCCCTGCCCCACGTCTCACACTCTTTCTCTCTCTCCCTGTCCTCCTATCTTGGCCTTGCACTCGGGTCGTGGGTCGTGTTTGGTCTGTGATGTCATCACTCCCCTCCCTGTGGCTGCCATTCAGAGCTGGCAGTAATGAAAAGCGCCGGATTCCCACTCACTGGGCCCCAGCAGCACTACAGAGACATGGAGCCCTTTGCTGCAAATAATTAACTTGGTCCCATGTTACATAACATCCTAAAAAGCTTTCCGGGGCGAGCACCCGCCAGACACTGTGAGCTCATCAATACTGCATCGCATCGGACACTACTGCTGTGTGGTTTCATTAAAAATTTAATTTGTGGTTTAAATCTGCAGTGTTCCCTTTAAAAGGATGGCGGGGGCGGGGGATGAAAAGGGAGGGACAGGCTCGGGTCTGGGGGTGGGCATTCCGAAGCAGAGGAAACCCCACGCCCCAGGGGAGGTGGGGGCGGGGCTTCCCACTGGAGCAGCGGCCACTCTCCGATTGGCTGCGCTTGGTCTGTGGCCTCTCCTGGTGCTGTAGGGAGAGTGATGGACCATTGATGGAAACTGCTTTTCTGAAGCTTAATGGTTTTCCCTTTCTTTCGGCCACCTCAGGCAGAGGGCTGTTCTTGGGAACCCAGACATGGGAGGAGGGCCAGGTGGCGGTGCAGGTGGTGGTGCAGGGCAGGAGGGCCAGGTGGTGGCGCAGGTGGCGGTGCAGGTAGCGGGGCAGGTGGCGGGGCAGGTGGCGGTGCAGATGGCAGTGCAGGTAGTGGGGCAGGTGGCGGTGCAGGTGGAGGTGCAGGTGGTGGTGCAGGGCAGGAGGGCCAGGTGGTGGTGCAGGTGGCGGTGCAGGTTGTGGTGCAGATGGTGGTGCAGGTGGCGGTGCAGGTTGTGGTGCAGGTGGTGGTGCAGGTGGTGGTGCAGGTGGTGGTGCAGGGCAGGAGGGCCAGGTGGTGGTGCAGGTGGCAGTGCAGGTGGTGTTGCAGGTGGCGGTGCAGGTTGTGGTGCAGATGGTGGTGCAGGTGGTGGTGCAGGGCAGGAGGGCCAGGTGGCGGTGCAGGTGGTAGTGCAGGTGGCGGTGCAGGTGGTGGTGCAGGTGGTGGTGCAGGGCAGGAGGGCCAGGTGGCGGTGCAGGTGGCGGTGCAGGTGGCGGTGCAGGTGGTGGTGCAGGGCAGGAGGGCCAGGTGGTGGTGCGGGTGGCAGTGTAGGTGGCAGTGCAGGTGGTGGTGCAGGTGACGGTGCAGGAGGTGTTCTCCGGAGACCCCGTCCTCTGTGCCCCTCCGGACCCAATGCCTACAGTGGTCAAGACCAGAGCTGCAGCCTCACTCCTGCCCTCCTGGCTGTGTGGCCTCAGGCAAGCTGCTTGTCCTCTCTGAGTACAGGTCACTGCCCGGAGTGTGAGTAGGGGCCTTGCCTGTCCCCAGCTCCAGGTCGCTGACAGGAGAGTGTGAGTGAAGGGCCTTGCCTGTTCTCAGCTCCAGGTCCGCACCCGCAGTGTCACTCTCACCCCCGTGTGGCTATGGAGCGGGCAGCCCTTGGTGACTGGGTAGCAGACCCTCCGGAAAGGCTGCGGTTCTGTTTCTTCGTCTAGACCTCACTCTCTTCCAGAGAGGCTTTAAGCTGGCCTTCACCATCGGTGCTGCCTGCAGACCTGTCCCTGGGATTTGGCTGTGAATGGGATTCTGTTATTTCTAGACAGGGACCTCCACTGTGTTGGGGGGGATTGCTTTCACTCCTGCTTCCAGTGATCGGGGAGGGAACGAGAGAGCTCAGGTTCTGGTCGGGGGAGGACAGAGAGGAAGGTGAGGGGAGCACGGAGGAGGAGACTCTGGGGCAACTTTGTGACGGCGCCTGCCTGGCTCTGCCTGGGGACTCTTTGGTTCCACCTGCCCTGGCCAGGCCAATTGTTTCCTGCGGAAGGCAGGGATTTGTGCATCTCCGACTATCTCCTGACAGTGTGCCAGAGTGATTAAGCTAAGCCTCCCGGGGCCAGCAGGAGAGAGGGGACAAATTGCTTTGTGAAATTGATTTGCTGCTGTTAGCATTTACAGCTTGCCCTGGGTACGCCCACAGTGTGAGGCGGCTGCATGGGCGTCCTGCTCCCCCTTCCCTCTCCCGCGGCACACGGGCTCTCACTTGGCACCTGCACACACATCACCTGTCGTGTGTCACATAGCCAGGCCTCAGGACCTGGACTTCAGTACCACTCACCTCAGGGCACAGGTCCAAAGTGTCCCAAATGCCCATGGAGACAGAAGGCCACCCACCGCTGCAGCCTGCAGTGAGAATTGCCCCAGACACTCTTGGATAGGTGGCTTTCCCCAGGCCAGCCTGAGAGCTGGGGCCAGGAGATCTGAGAGGACACCTGGAGGCCCAGAGAGGAGGCATGAGCTAGCCCTGGGCCAGGGTCTCCCCACCTCTTTTTTTTTTATTTGTTTTGTTTTAGACTGACTCCCAATCTGTGGCCCAGGCTGGAGTTCAGTGGCGTGATCTCAGCTCACTGCAACCTCCTGCCTCAGCCTCCCGAGTAGCTGGGATGACAGGCGCATGCCACCATGCCCAGCTAATTTTTGCATTTTTAGTAGAGACTAAAAATGATTTCACCATGTTGGCCAGGCTGGTCTCGAACTCCTGACCTCAAGTGATCCGCCCGCCTCGGCCTCCCAGAGTGCTGGGATTACAGGCGTGAGCCACCGTATCCGGCCTCTCCCCACCTCTTGGGGGCCCCTTCTGCCACACCGGCTGCCCTCCACCATTCCAGGGGAAGGAGGACAAGGAGAATACTGCCCTGGTCAGCAACAGTTCTCATAGAAGTTGTGTGAACTCAGATAAGCGTCATGGACCCACACGCCTGGGTGCTGGGGCCGTTCAGAGAAGAGGCGGTGCTGGGACTGGTGGATCCTTCCAGACAGAGAAACATGGCTGAGCATCACCACCCAGGAAATAGGAAGCACTGACAGTTCCTTCCAGGTGGGTCCCACTATGCATTTCAAGAAATGCATGCTTGGTAATGGAGGCAACATGGCCTCGGTGCACCCCAGGAGATGGGAGACTCAGGCTGCGGGCGCTGGTGGGTATAGTAGCCTGCTTTCAGGCTCTCCTTGGGCACCAGCTCTGAGCAGGCTCTAGGCATGACTAGATGGTGGGAAGGGGGTCCAGGGAGCCATGAGAGGAGGAGCCTCAGCATCTCTCCTGGACTGGAGCCAGGTCTATCGCTCAGCTGCTGTGTGACCTCAGACAAGTGACTTCACCTTTCTGGGCTGTGGTGAGGGTTACATTAGACAAATCCCACAAGGCTCTTAGAACAGAGCCGGTTGGTAGGCCAGGCACGGTGGCTCACACCTGAAATCCCAGCACTCTGGGAGGCCAAGGTAGGCAGATCACCTGAGGTCAGGAGTTCAAGACCAGCCTGGCCAATATGGTGAAACCCCCTTCTCTACAAAAATCAGCCGGGAGTGGTGGCATACACCTGTAATCTCAGCTACTCAGGAGGCTGAGGCAAGAGAATCACCTGAACCTGGGAGGCAGAGGTTGCAGTGAGCTGAGATCACGCCATTGCACTTCAGCCTGGGCAACAGAGCAAGACTCCGTCTCAAAAAAAAAAAAAAATATTTAAATGGTGGTAAAATACACATAACATAAAATGTACCATGTTAACTGTTTTTGAGTGGAGGGTTCAGTGGCATTAAGCACATTCACATGATTGTGCAACCATCGCCACCATGTGTCCCCAGAACTCTTTTCATCCTCCCAAACTGAACTCTGTCTCCATTAAATATCAACTCCTCATTCGCCCTCCCCCAGGCCTGGGCACCCCCCCATTCTACCTCTGTTCCAGTTAAACCAGTGCCCAGGGAGACTCTGTAAGTGGAATGATAACAGTGTTTGGCCTAGGAAGCCTGGTGTAAGTGGAATGATACAGTGTTTGACCCAAGGAGACTGGTGTAGGTGGAATGATACAGTGTTTGACCCAAGGAGCTTGGTGTAAGTGGAATGATACAGTGTTCAGCTTCTACCTTTCATCTATAATGAATAATGCTGCTGTGAACACGGGTGTAGAAATAGCTCTTCAAGACCCTGCTTTTACTTCTTGTACCCAGAAGTGGAATTGCTGGATCATTACTTCCCTTTTAAAACAAATGCAGAAACTGAGGCTATATGGAAGGGCTCAGAGGTTTGCCGAGGGTCCCAGCCGCGTCAGTGGCGGAGCAGGCAGCATTTCCCCACCCCAAGTCTGTGGGTCGCTGGCACTGTGCTCTCCCTCCCCAGCGTCTGTGTGGTCTATTTTATTCCCAGGCCTTATAGAAGGCTCTCTGGAAGACGTGAGCTATGATGGATGCACCAAAGGAGGGTCATCACCGTTCCTTCTTTTTTTTTTTTTTTTTTTTCCTGGAGACAAAGTCTCACTCTGTCACCCAGGCTGGAGTGCAGTGGCGCGATCTCAGCTCATTGTAACCTCCGCCTCCTGGGTTCAAGTGATTCTCCTGCCTCAGCCTCCTGAGTAGCTGGGATTACAGGCACCCGCCACCACGCTCAGCTAATTTTTTGTATTTTTAGTAGAGATGGGGTTTCACCATGTTGGTCAGGCTGGTCTCGAACTTCTGACCTCAAGTGATCCACCCATCTTGTCATCCCAAAGTGCTAGAATTACAGGCATGAGCCACCGTGCCCAGCTGAGTGTCATCACCATTCTGAACTAGTTTTACTCACACTCTGACACCAAATGTGTGAGGTTTTTGTTTTTTTTTTTTCCTACATCAACCAGTTCTTCAACTTTCCAGACAGCTGGGTGGCCTACAACTCCAATTCTTACACTGACTACCTGTAGTTAGCACAGACCTCACATTTAAGGCTCAGTCCCACAAGGTTGCCCCTCCTTCAGACACCAATGACAAGTCTCAGGTTGTCACCAGTTCTTCTGGTTGACTGGCTATAAATCAGGGTTCCCATAACCCCTATCTCAGGTTCAACAGTTTACTGGAATGACTCACAGAACTCAAGAAAGTGCTTTACTTACTATTCCTGGTTTATTGTAAGGGCTACAACTCAGAAACAGCCACAAGGAAGAGATGCATAGGACAAGATATGGGGGAAGGGGCACCAAGCTTCCATGCCCTCTCCAGCACCTTGACCTGTTCACCAACCCAGAAGCTCTTTGAACCCCGTGTTTAGGGGTTTTTACGGAGGCTCCATCAAATAGGCATGGTTGATTAAATCATCCACAGTTGGTGATCAACTCAATCTCCAGCCCCTCATCCCTCTCCAGAGCTCATTGAGTTGGGAGCCTTAAGAACCCTCCACCCCTAGTTGCTCTGTGTCTTCCCTCTGGCATGGTGGCTAGATCCCTAGCCACCATGAAGTGGAAGGAGGCCTCCTGCTGACCCACGGTGAACCTACTGTGGGAAAGAACCAGAAAGAATAGCTGCCGCTTAGAGCAGGTGGTATCTCAAGCCTGTGTGTTACTGCAGCAAAACCTATGGCCGCCTGGGTCCTGACCACCTGAGGGGTACAGTGTTCTCAGGGGCGCATTGCTGCTTTCACGTCCCTGAGCTTGGGGAAGTCCTGCCGAAACTTGGTTCTCCTGGAGTCTCTTTCACCTTTGAGGCAACCAGTACCTTTCCATCAACTCCCTCTTCTGCTTCAGTTAACCACAGGTAGGTTTTGCTCCTTGCAACTGACAGCCTGGGCTGATGGAGGAAGCTCTTTCAGCTGTTATCAAGCAACACCTCGAGCAGGTGAGTCTGCAGGCAGCTGGAGGCCTCCAGGGTGCTGGTGTCCGAAGCAAAGATAGGTCACTGGAAAAAGAGGTGGGGTGTGTGTGTGTGGGTGTGTCTAGAAACAGAGTGTGGTTGTGTGTCTGTGCATGTAGAAAGAGGACATGGTTGTGTGTGTGTGTGTGTGTGTGTGTGTGTGTGTGTGTGTGTGTGTGTATAAAGAGGATGTGGGGCCAGGTACGGTGGCCCATGCCTGTAATCCTAGCGTATAATTGGGAGGCTGAGGTGGACAGACTGCTTGAGCCCAGAAGTTCAAGACCAGCCTAGGTAACATATGGAGAGTCTGTCTCTCCAACAAAAAATAAAAAATTAGCTGTGCATGGTGATGCATGCCTATAGTCCCAGCTACTCAGGAGACTGAGGCAGGAGGATCGCTTGGGACAGGAAGGTTGAAGCTGCAGTGAGCTATGATCACGCCACTGCACTGGGCAACAGAGTAAAACTCTGTCTCAAAAAAAAAAAAAAAGACTTGGTTTTTTGTGTGTGTGAGCGTGTGTGTGAGTGTGTAGGAAGAGGATGTGGTCATGTAAGTATGCCTGTGTGTAGTGTCTATGTGAGTGTACCTGTGTGTGTGTTTTGTGTATATGTGAGTGTGCCTCTGTGTGTATGTGTGTGTTGTGTGTGAGTGTGTGTGGTATGTATATGTGAGTGTACCTGTGTGTGTGTTGTATGTATATGTGAGTGTGCCTGTGTGTGTGTTGTGTATGTGTATGTGTTGTGTATGTGTGTTGTGTGTATATGTGAGTGTGCCTGTGTGTGTGTTGTGTATATGTGAGTGTGTGTGTTGTGTATACATGTGTGTTGTGTGTATATGTGTGTTGTGTATATGTGAGTGTGTGTGTTGTGT
>NW_026652340.1:173251-185854 GCF_009828535.3 Hylobates moloch
GTGTGTTGTGTGTATATGTGAGTGTGTGTGTTGTGTGTATATGTGAGTGTGTGCTGGGGCAGCATCACAGGAACTCACCTGCCATAAGGCTGGGCCGCGTCACGGCTAAGGCCGCAGTTCCCCCACCGCGCCTGGGTTTGGATCCTGGCTGCTCCTGTCGCCTGCTGTGGGTCCTTGCACACATTAACCTCTGAACACCAGTGGCCATATCTGAAATATTGCGAGAACAATACTCAGGATTGCTGGGGAGCTGTAGGAATGGAATTATGCAAAGCACGGCGTGTCGCCCATAACAGACTTCCGGGCCACCGTGGTGGTGCTGACACAGGCCGGCCGGGGCGTGCACGGAGTCTGGCTTTGTCTTCTTGTCTCCCTCTGCTCCTCCCTCTTCCCCTGGCCGAGGGAGCCCGGCCTGTCCTCTTGGCCACAGTTCAGGAGGCCGTCGTCCTCAAAGGTGGGCACCAGCTATGGCTCTCAGTGTCTTCAGCTTCCAGGATTCCTGTGGTCAGGATCCAGCGTCTCTTTATTGTTTTTAAAGTGTTTTGCTGCTGGGAAGCCTCAAGCCTCTCCGCAAAGGGACATAAATAAAGGCAGGAACTTGGCCATTAGCAGGCTTCATGTGGTGTTTCCACCCAGGAGCGCCCTGGCGTGCTGCAAGCAGCCCTCACCGGCCAAGAGCAGGGTGGGAGGGGAGCCTCTGGAGCTCTCTGGTTCTGGGTTAGGTGCCTCTTACTCTCTGGGCTGCAAACAGACGGGGGTGCCTGGCAATGTGCCCCAGCCTGGGTGCCACGGGGGGAGTGGGGCAGGCCCATTTTTGGGATGGAGCATAGTGGCCGTGGCGGGGCAGGAGAGAGGCGACATCTCAGGGTGCCCTTCTCCACACCCGCCTCCATTCCCCAGCTGGAGTGGGGCTTGCACACAAGTCGTGCAGGCTAGAACCCAGAGCCCTGGGCGGAGCACCCCCTAACGGTTGCGGTTCAAATTTGGAGCCAGGTTGACCCTGGTTCAAGTCCTGTTGCTGTGTGCCGGCCATGTCCCTGGACGGGTGGCACAAGGTCTTGGTCTCCAGTGTGTAGACGAGAGACGGTGATTATCCACTCGTGGGTGCTGGGCTCAGAGTCGCTGGCACCAGCCCTGGGGGCTGCCAGACGTGCAGCCCTCGGCTCTGTCACGCCCGGAACTCGAACCTTGCAGGCAGTCAGGGGAGAGGTCTGTGTGTGGAGCTCAGAACTCAGCGAGCACCCCACGTGCCTGTAAGGCCTCACCATCTCCTACCCACCCCAGATGAGGCTCCTGCTTCCCACCCCCGGCAGGGAGTCTGATCTCATCTTAGCTCAAAGGTGGAAACTGAACGTGGGCCTGGTGGCAAAGTTCCCTGGGGGGTTCAACTTCCGCCAGGTGGAGGAGGTGGGAGGCATGGCTGGAGGCCTGGCATCAGGCTGGGTGAGTTGGACCCCGCAGGCTTGAATCCAAGAGGGCTCAGAGTGTGAGAGGGGCCCCAGGCCACGTCTTCAACAGCTGCCCACCTAGCCCTGCGCCTCTGCCTTCCTTCCTTTAAAAACCGCTACGGGCACATTTTCTTTGATTACTTTTATACTGAATAACACTATCCTTTTTAAAGCAAAAAATACATGCCCATGATAAACAACTGGAACCGGACAGATCTTTATCGAGGCCCCTCCAATGTGACCTTGTGGCTCCAAGACAATGACTTTCCATGTGTGTTTTCGAGAGATTGTGGGGAGCCGCTGAACCTGGGAGCAGTGAGGGCGCAGGTGAGAGCTGTGGCCCGGAGAGTCACGGGAGCGGCAAAGATGAAAGGGAGCGGGAGGTGGGAGGCCAATGAGAAAGCAGTGCCGGAGGCCAGGTGAGGAGCAGCAAAGGCAGGGGTTTCCTTGAGGATACCTGAGAGCCATGCAAGGGTGGGGAGGTCTGGGGGGAGCTGTGGGCTGGCCTTGAGTTTGAGATTGACGCCCAGGCTGAGAGCGTGGTAACCCCTGCATCGTGGGTCTGCTCGAGCTGTGCACTCCCCAGGAGCAAGAGCAAAGAGGCCAGAGGGAGGGGGGCAGAACAGGCCAGCAAGGAAGCCCCACAGAACAGGACACATGTTCCCTGGCCCTCCCCAGGCAGCACTAAGAGGGAAGAGAAGCTCTGCCCCCTCCTGCCCCCTCCTGCCCCCTCCTGCTCTCCTCCATGGAGTCAGGGGGCCCCAGGTGGCTGTGGGCAGCCCATTCAGGGATCTGAGCCCCAGAGCCTGCATGCCGGGGTGAGCAGAGCCAGCTTGACCGCAGCCACACTGACCCTGCCACCTTCCCAGAGGTCTGAGGACGCCGCCACTCCCTTCCTGCCAGCAGGTTGTAATTGGGTTTCACACGGGGCCCTCTGGCGCTGACCTACATGTCCCAGTCCCTGCCTCCTCGGTCTCTGAGTGTGTGCCCCTGATGGTTCTGTAACCTCTGGGCATGGGCCTCCTTCCCTCCCCGCCTCATCAACTGTTCTGATTCCACCAAGCAAGGTCAGGCTGGCAAGGAAGGAATTGGAGCTGCAGTCTGGGCGCCAGGCACAGAGTGTGCTTCCCAGGGGCTGCCTGTGGGGAGGCTCCCGATCTGCCCACTCCCAAAATAAGAAGGGGCGCCCAGAGAGGAGGAGATTCTGGATGGGTGGTCAGCAGGTGCCGGCTGCCATCCCCAGGAGAGTCATAGCTTGTGAGGACGTTGACCCTGGTAGGACCCGCCTCTCTGAAGCTGTCTCAGGGGTGAGTGAGGAGGAACAGGGGTCTCTGGGGACTGAGCCCTCATCTCCAGTGCAAAATGCAGAGGCATGAGAGGGAATCAAATGAAACAGTGTGTGTCGATCAGAAGGCCTGGTGCCAAATGGGAATGTCCCCCTGCCTGTCCATCTCCCTCCCTCCCCCAACTCCTTATCTGCAGACGGAGGGACTGGATATCCTGGCAGAGCATCTTCTGTGACGCGTAACCTCCCAGGAGATGCATGTTCTGGGGTTCCCCACTTACAGTCGAGAATAGAGAGGCTAAGAAGGGTGAAGGGACTGCCTCCAGGTCCCAAGGCTGTTCCAAGTGGCCCAGGACTCAGCTTTGGTCCTCCTGCCCTTAGCACCCTTGGTCATCACCTCCACTGGGTGTGCAGGAGGCTCCTGCTGTAGGTGCCCAGATGTTCAGCAGCTTTGTACTTAGAAATTTCGAGGGGGCAGCCGGGCGCAGTGGCTCACGCCTGTAATCCCAGCACTTTGGGAGGCCGAGGCGGGTGGATCACGAGGTCAGGAGGAGATCGAGACCATCCTGGCTAACACAGTGAAACCCCGTCTCTACTAAAAATACAAAAAATTAGCTGGGCGTGGTGGCGGGCGCCTGTAGTCCCAGCTACTCGGGAGGCTGAGGCAGGTGAATGGCGTGAACCCGGGAGGCGGAGCTTGCAGTGAGCCCAGATCGTGCCACTGCACTCCAGCCTGGGCGACAGAGTAAGACTACCTCTCAAAACAAACAAACAAAAACCCCAGAAATTTCTAGGGGGCAGAGGGTGTTCTAACCTTGTCCCACAGCAGGTCTTCACCCTGGCGCCTTCACCAGACACCCGCCGTGGCTCTCGGCTCAGCAGGTAGCTGAGTGTGTTCTCTTTGGGTTCTGACAGGTTCCAGCTTGTTTTTTGAGACCTTGTCAGCGTGGGGCCTGCCAGGAGGCAGGTGCTTGTCTTTAATGGGATGCCTTATCCTGGGCTCCACAGGCTGCACGGGGCCTTGTTCAGGTGACTCCTACATGCCAAGGCCTCCCTAGAGGAGGAGCCTCAAAAGGATTAGCAGGGGGTGCAGATGACTTTGTTTTTAAAATGAGGCCAAAGCTTTCACCACATCTCAGAGTGACCTGAACGTGGAGGTTTGGCTGGAACCAGGCAGGTACCATCCACTGCGGCTCCCGCCCCTCCTGCTCGGAATCCCCCACTGCCCTTCCCCAGGCCCTGGTCTCTGATTTCAGACTCGCCTCTGCTCTGTTTCACGTCTCCTGCAAGCAGACAAGCATGAAGCCTGCCCTCCGAGGCTGCATGAATAATAGAACTGAAATCATCTCTAGTTAAAAATAGATATTCTTCTTAATAAATATTTTACATACTGTCTTTAGGATGTACAGGTCCCCTGGCTGAAGAGTTAAAGCAAACCCTGTTATCGAACCCAAAAGATGTAGGAAAGGCTCTGCCCGCGTGTTCCTGCGCCACGGCTCTTGCCTCAAAGCCACCCACTCTGCGGTGACGTCCGATGCAGACAGCGCACACACAGGTAACGTCGGAACTCATAGCCAGGAGCGGCTTGGGAATTCTTGGGTGTATTAGTCACCTATGAATTTTATGGAGGCAAATCAATTATAAAGTGCCCCTTGGTTAGTGAGGTTTGGAGTTCAGAAAAGCCAAAAGCAGGTTCTTACGTTGTTGCTGCAAGGCAAGGCCTTCGCCGTGAATGGAAGCTGGGGTGTCTGGGGGCAGCTGTGTGGAGGAAGAGAAAATTCTGGGCAGAAGCAGTTGGAGTTTAAAGTGCTGGCCCATTTCTGAAAACTTTGCAAACTTTGCAAAAACTGTGGATCGGACGTCACTGCAGAGTGGGTGGCTTTGAGGCAAACATAGAGCAATCTTGAAGGTCTCTATTAATGAAGGCATGGCATGGTCTGGATGCAGCAAATGCATTTGAATGATCTGCAGGAAGGCCTCGTAGCCTTGCTCCCCACATCCATGCACTTCCCCAGGAAGACAGGGGCAGCTAGGAAATGCTGGGGCCTGCCCAGTGTGCAGACCACTTCCAAGTGATCCCACACTGCATGGCCCAAGGCAAAGGCTGGAGCGTCCTTGTTTAACAGGAAAGGAAAGTGGATACTGGAAGGGCAGAGTGTGCTGGGGTTGGAACAGACAAGCCAAGTGAGGCTGGACAGCCCACATCTCACTCCCTCTGCCCCACGCCTCAGCTGGTCTGCCTATGTGGTATTCTTGAACTGAATGAAGAGACCCTTCTCTGTCAGGGCCACCTGTCCCACGGAGGGGCTCTTGTCTTCCTTGTGCTCAACATACCTTGAGGACATTTTGCTTTAGCACCCAGCACCCTGGATAGCATGTAGGGGTCCAGGTGTGTCTCTGCTCCAGACAGTGAATCCTTGAGCACCTGGCTTAGAGCTGGGCCCCTGGTACATGTTGTTACATGGATGGGCGCGTAGGTGGATGGGTGGGTGGGTGGGTGGGTAGGGGAAGGGTAGGTGGGTGATATGGTTTGGCTTTGTGTTCCCACCCAAATGTCATCTTGAATTGTAATCCCCATAATCCCCACGTGCGAAGGGAGGGACCTGGTGGGAGGTGATTGGATTATGGGGGTGTGAGGGATGGGTGGATAGATGGAGGGATGGAGGGGTGGATGGATGAATAGGTGTGTATGGATAAGTGGATGGAGGGATGGGTGGATAGGTGGATGGAGGGATGGGTGGAGGGGTAGAGGGGTGGATGGATGGATGGATGGGAGCATGTATGGATAAGTGGATGGAAGGATGGGTGGATAGGTGGATGGAGGGATGGGTGGATGGGTGGATACTTGGATGGAGGGATGGCGGATAGGTGGATGGATGGATAGAGGGAGGGGTGGGTGGATGATGGAGAGAGGGATGAGTGGATGGATGGATGAGTGGATGAACAGATGTGTGGATAAAGAGATGGGTGAATGGGTGGATGGAGGGATGGGTGGGTGGGTGGATGTGTGGATGGAGGATGGTGGATAGGTAGATGGATGGAGGGAGGGGTGGATGGATGATGGAGAGAGGGATGAGTGGATGGATGAATGAGTGGATGAATAGATGGGTGGATAAAGGGATGGGTGAATGGGTGGATGGAGGGATGGGTGGATGGGTAGATGGAAGGATGGATGGAGGGGTGGAGGGGTGGGTGGATGGATGGATGGGTGTGTGTATGGATAAGTGGATGGAGGGATGGGTGGATAGGTGGATGGAGGGATGGGTGGATGGGTGGATAGATAGGTGAATGGATTGAGGGATGGGTGGATGATGGATGGTAGATGGATGGGTGGGTAGGTGGATCCATGGATGGATGCATAGAGGAAAAAAGGCACATTGTATCAGACTCCAAAGGGAGAATGAATTGCAGCATAAAATGGGAGCCCAGGACCTCTCTTATTTCAGAGCTCATTGTGTAGATGGGGACAGGGTTTAACCCTTCCCTCTCCCACTGCCCTCTGTCAGCTGCTTCCCAGTTCCTAAATTATTGGCTCTGAAAAGTGGGGGCTGGGGGAGCGGGGGAAAGAGTGGAGATGCTGAGTCTTTCCCATATGTCCAGCTTCCAGAGGCTTCCAGGACAGACTGTGGCACCATGGTTAGCAGCCAGGAGCAGGTTAGGGCATTATGGTACCTCCCCAAACAAAGCAGGGTGCTCCAGCATCAGGCAGTCAGGACCCCATCTGCGCAGTGAGTGTCTGGTCAGCACCCACTCAGGCCAGGCTGTGTGGCAAATACAAAAGAAGTTAAAAAATAAAAATAAAGACATTCCATTATTTCAATAGACAGGATTTTTAAAAGATGTGTCACTGGATGTACACTTGCTTTACATTTTTGGCTATGGAAGACGTAAGGGGAAAAAAGTCATGAAATGTTTTCATTTCTCTGTGATTGAGCAAACTCTTAAAATATTAAACTATTGCTTAATAATTGATTAAAACTAATCTCTGTGGGAGCCAACCACCCATTTCGTAGGATCTCTTTAAACTTTTAGGGGCTTTTAGCTCCCCCTGGCCGCCTAACCTTTCTCTTGTCTGATTCATTCCGGGCTGGGCAGACGTTTGGTCTCTTGTGGATTGATGATGTCAGGATGCTTCTTCTGGGCTGTGGGATGGCTGATGAGGCTGAATTCTGAACAAGGAACATCCTAGGGACACAGTGTCTGGAGAGGCAGTGAGGGAATAGGAAAGAAATGTCTGTGAATAATTGTACTGCAGCTTCTAAAACTCGGAAGGGGAGTCAGAGAGAACAGCCCTGTGGCCTTCAGAGCCACTTAAGTTGTCTGTGACTTGAGTTTTTCCACACAATGACAATGATGCCTGCCTCTCCATTTTCCCAGGAATGCTAAAACCATCAAGCAAAGTGGTTTAGAATGTGGGCGCAGGCATCCAAGTGTCTGGCTTCAAAACTTCCCCAGCAAGTTACCGAATGTGTGTGACCTTGGACGTGCTTTTTATTTTCTCTATACCTCAGCTCCTTATCAATAAAATGAGGATAATAATATTAATAGAAACCCTCTTCTGTGCAGATGAGGTGAGGCAGTGCATGTAAAGTTCTTAGCACTGGCCAGGGCTGGGGAAAGGCAGGGCTCACTATGCGTTTACTATGCTTATTAAGAGCTCAAAGGCTGGGCAAGGTAGCTCACGCCTGTAATCCCAGCACTTTGGGAGGCTGAGGCAGGCGGATCACCTGAGGTTGGGAGTTCAAGACCAGCCTGGCCAACATGCAGAAGCCCTGTCTCTACTAAAAATACAAAAAATTAGCATGGTTGGGTGGTGCATGCCTGAAATCCCAGCTACTCGGGAGGCTGACACAGGAGACTCGCTTGAACCCAGGAAGCAGAGGTTGCGGTGAGCCCAGATCACGCCATTGCACTCCAGCCTGGGCAACAAAAGTGAAACTCTGTCTCAAAAAAAAAAAAAAAAAGAAAAGAAAAAAAAGAAAGAAAAAAAGCCCAAAGGAGACTCTGAATTTTAAAACAACTACTTTGAGGCCAGGCACGGTGGTTCATGCCTGTAATCCCAGCACTTTGGGAGGCCAAGGCAGGAGGATCACTTGGGCCCAAGAGTTCGAGACCAGCCTAGACAACATGGTGAGACCCCACCTCTACAAAAAATGTAAAAATTAACTGGGTGTGGTGGAACATGCCTGTAGCCCCAGCTACTCAGGAGGCTGAGGTGGGAGGATCGCTTGAGCCAGCGAGTTCGAAGCTGCAGTGAGCCATGATCATATCACTGTACTCCAGCCTGGTGACAGAGGGAGACCCTGTCTTGAAAAAATAAATAAAACAAAAACAACTACTTTGAAAAAGGGATCATTAGGTGAACAACTGAAGCCTCTGAAACTAAACAGTCTCAGCCAGGTGTGGTGGCTCACACCTGTAATCCCAGCACTTTGGGAGGCTGAGGTGGGTGGATCACCTGAAGTCAGGAGTTTGAGACCAGCCTGGCCAACATGGCGAAACCCTGTCTCTACTAAAAATATAAAAATTAGCCAGGTGTGGTTGTGCGTGCCTGTAATCCCAGCTACCTGAGAGGCTGAGGAAGGAGAATCGCTTGAACCCGGGAGGCAGAGGTTACAGTGAGCCAAGATGGCACCACTGCACTCCAGCCTGGGCAACAGGAGCAAAACTCCGTCTCAAAAAAAGAAAAGAAAAGAAGCAGTCTCAAAGAAATGTTTGTACACTTGTGTTGATAGCAGCACTATTCCCAACAGCCAAAATGTGGAAACAACCCAGATGTCCATGGGCACATGAATGGGTAAAGCAATGTGGTGTGTACGTACAACGGGGTATTATTTAGCCCTGAAAAAGGAAGAAAATTCAGAGGTCGGGTGCAGTGGCTCACAACTGTACCTATAATCCCAGAACTTTGGGAGGCTGAGGCAGGAGGATTGCTTGAGCCCAGGAGTTCAAGACCAGCCTGGGCAACATGGTGGGATCCTGTCTCCACACAAAAAAACAAAAACAATCAGCCAGGCATGGTGGCACATGCCTGTGGTTCCAGCTACTTGAGAGGCTGAGGTGGGAGGATTGGTTGAACCCAGGAGTTGAGGCTGCAGTGAGCTGTGATCACACCACTGAACTCCAGCCTGGGCAAGAGAGCAGGAAACCGCCTCCTCCAGCATACACAAAGGAAGGAAATTCTGACCCATGCTACAACATGGATGAATCTTAAGACATGCTAAGTGAAATATGCCAGTCACTGGCCGGGGGTGGTGGCTCACACCTGTAATCCCAGCACTCTGGGAGGCTGAGGCAGGCAGATCACTTGAGGTCGGGATTTCGAGACCAGCCTGGGCAACATGGTGAAACCCTGTCTCTACCAAAAAATACAAAAAAAAAAACAAAAAAAAAACAACAATTAGCCAGGTGTGGTAGCACATGCCTGTAGTCCCAGCTACTCAGGAGGCTGAGGCATGAGAATCACTTGAACCCTGGAGGCGGAGGCAACAGTGAACTGAGATTGTGCCACTGCACTCCAGCCTGGGCAACACAGACCCTGTCTGAAATAAATAAATAAGCCGGTCACAAAGGGGCAAATACTGTATAATTCCACATCTATGAGGTATTTATTTTATTATTATTATTTTTGAGATGGAGTCTCTCTCTGTCGCCCAGGCTAGAGTGCAGTGGTGCAATCTTGGCTCACTGCAATCTCTGCCTCCCGGGTTCAAGCGGTTCTCCTGCCTTAGCCTCCTGAGTAGCTGGGATTACAGTAGCCCGCCACTACACCCAGCTAATTTTTGTATTTTTAGTAAAGACAGGGTTTCACCACATTGGCCAGGCTGGTCTTGAACTCCTGATCTCAGGTGATCCACCCGCCTTGGCTTCCCAAAGTGCTGGGATTACAGGCATGAGCCACCATGCCGGCCCTATGATGTATTTAGAGCAGCCAGAAAAATAGAGATAGAAAGTGGAATGGAGGTTGCCAGGGCTGGGGAGGGGAATGTGGAGTTGTCATTTAATGGGTGCAGTTTCAGTTTTGTAAGATGAAAAGAGTTCTGGAAATGAATGGTGGTGATGGTTGCATAACAACGTAAATTAACTTCATGCCACTGAACTGTGCACTCAAAAATGGTAATGATGATAATTTTATGTGTAACTTACCACAATTAAAAGTAATAAAAGGATGGGTGCGGTAGCTCACGCCTGTGATCCCAGCACTTTGGGAGGCCGAGGTGGATGGATCACTTGAGGTCAGGAGTTTGAGACCAGCCTGGCCAACATGACAAAACCCCGTCTCTACTAAAAATACAAAAATTAGCCAGGCGTGGTGGTGGGTGCCTGAAATCCCAGCTACTTGAGAGCCTGAGGCAGGAGACTCGCTTGAACCTGAGAGGCAGAGATTGCAGTGAGCCGAGATCGTGCCACTGCACTCCAGCCTCGGCAACAGAGTGAGACTCAGTCATCCTGGGCCTTGCACAGATGAGGTGGGGCCTTTGAGAGCTCAGCGGGGACCACCATGCCCCCTCCCCACCTGCCCCGAGACATCCTCAGACCAGCCTCGAAGGCCCACAGCTGGATTGGCCAGCCTCACCTTTGCATGCTGTCGGCGGGGGTGGAAATGGATCCAGCCTCCTTGAAGGTGCCAGTCAGGAAGATGTCCAGGAAACCTTAAACATGAGTGAAGGCAAGAGCTCCTGAGTGGTGAGTTGGGATCTGAACACAGCCCCACCTGGTTCTAGCACAGCCCTGGTCCTCATTCTTCTTGGTCCAGCTAGGCACCGTGGGATACATCATCCTAAGAAAGGGGAATAAAACCAGAGAGGGTAGAATCAGGGCCTGGATCCATCCTGATTAATCTCCCATCCAGAGAATACAAAAGGCAATGCCAGGAAGATGTTCCAAGGTCAAATGAACCATCTATGAACTCACGCTTCCTTCTACGGAGCCTGTGGCTTACAAAGCACTTTGGCTGGGCGTATCTCTTCTACTTCCCTGGAGCCGCCCTGACCTGGGGAACACTGCCCTCGTTTCCCTCTCTCTACAGACTTCTCCACTTAAAATGGCCAAGCCAGGGGCAGCCTTTTCTGGGGGTTCTGGAGTATTCCTGGAGGAGACCAAGGCTGGGGGTGGGTCGATGGTGGAGGTGCAGGGTGCCCTGAACTGGGAGTCACACTGTAGGCTCCACAGCAGCCAGAAGTGGGCTCAAAATACAATAAGAATAAATGAAACTCAGGCTTCCTTTCTCTCTCTGTCTCTCCTTTTTTGAGACAGCCCCTTGCTCTGTTGCCCAGGCTGGAGTGCAGTGGCACAATCTTGGCTTGCTGCGGCCTTGACCTCCCGTACTCAAGCGATCCTCCCACCCCAGCCTCCTGAGTAGCTGGAACCACAGGCACGTGCCGCCACGCCTTGCTATTTTTTTTTTCTATTTTTTTATAGAGACGGGGGTCTCACTATGTTGCCCAGGCTGGTCTTGAACTCCTGGCCTCAACCTATCCTCCTGCCTTGGCATCCCAAAGTGCTGTGACGTGAGCCACACTGCGCTTGGCAGCCTTCCTTTTTTTCTTTCCTCTTTTTATCAAACCAATACAGGCAGGTGATTTTTTTTTTAAGTCAGATTTTTGAAAAACCTAACAGTACAAAGAGGTTTATAAAGAAAAGGATTCCCTCCGGCTCCGCCTTTCTCATCCCCCAAGGTAACCTCTTTTGACGGTTTCCATTTTCAGTGATTATGATGGTCACCTCCTTGTGTCCAAATAATATGGCTATTGTGCTGTTGCTTGATTTATGAACCTTAGAAATGGTCCACCGATTTCCTGCTGTGATCGATGAGGACTCAGCTCATCGGCACTGCCACTCCCAGCCCCAGTTCAGTTTCCGAGTCTCCCTCTAGCTCTTCTGCTGCTTACTTGCTAACTTGGAATTCCATCTGAGACTTAGCCTGAGGCCGTCACCTGTGGGCAGCGTCTGCTCTCCTCTTTGGGGATGGAGGGTACCACCCTTCCTGGACCCTCCCTTGGTTTCCTCATCTCATGTCTGCTTTTCTCTGCCAAAGTTGGAAGTTCTTTCATCCTGCTCTGCAAGGCAGCTGCCTCCATGCCTGGTGGGCAGAGCGGGTCTTTCCACTCCACAGCGTGCACCACAGTGTTCGCCGCGGGTCCTGCACAGCCAGGCGTGCCCTCCCCATGTCCCCAGCTGCGCACTGGGCACGCCCAAGTCCCACTGGCCTGGACCCTTTCTGATGCGCCACTGCCACAGAGGGTCCAAACCACTTCTGGCTTTAGATGGCTTTCTGCTTGGGCCACGCCTTTCTCATGCGCACCCCCCTTTTTGGAGAGAGGCAGCTGTGGCCCTAACGTGCCCCTGCGCCGCCCTGACTTTAGGTCCTGGACTCTGTCCGAGCTTCTCCTCAAAGCTCACACCAGCGTCTTCATATCTGGACCAAAACTTTCTGGCGCAGACTTTTGTTGTTTCTGGGTTTCTAATGGCTTTTTTTTTTGCCGCTGCCCCTTGGGTTGTGCCCTGGAGTCCTGTCACCTCATGTACTTCGGCCTTCGGGTTCAGGCTGAGGTTCCTGTTGGACTGGGGGTGACTTTTCTCTGCCCACGTGGGTGGCAAGTGAGGAGAAGCATGGGGTTGGCTCTGGCCAGAGCCGAGATCTTCAGGGCAGTGCCCAAGCCCTGGGTGCAGGGGCCGCCCATGCCACCAACTTGACACCTCCACTTCCAGAGGGGGAAGCTGGTCTGAGTTTTATGGCCGCTGTCTATCAAACCTGGACCCACAGAGCCAAGACCCTGTGCTGCACCCACTGCGCCCTCAGCTGTCCAGAGGCCCAGCCCCTCCCTACACCGTGTTCTCCATGGCCCAGAAAGCGCTTATGCACATGCT
>NW_026652340.1:186053-261229 GCF_009828535.3 Hylobates moloch
ACACACACACACACACACACACACACACACGTAAACGGCATGGGCACCTCTCCCTGGGCTGGTGGGAGTGGAGGCCCCTCGAGAGGAAGGCAGGCCCTGTGCCCAGGAGCATCCCGTCTGCAGAAGGAGTCCGCCCTCCAGCGGGAGGAGTGAGGTACCGAAGCCAGGCCCCCGTGAGACCCCGGCAGGTGGGCGGTGAGCGAGCTCACAGGTCAGGAGGGCGTGGGCACTGCAGGGCAGCGGGGGCAGCCTGTGGAGCTGCCAGGAACTAAGGCAGCAGGCCCGGACGCCGGGTGCAGGGGCTTGGGCTTCATGGAGACCAAAAGGGCTCTCCGGAGGGTCTTGAGCAGGAAGGGGCTGAGGCCGGCCTCTAGCCTTCTTAGAGCTCGTCCTGGCTCAGGGTGGAGAATGGGCCTGGCAGGTGAGGGAGCTGCCTAAAGGCAGTGCGCACTGAGGCCGCTGGCCAGGGACCTGGACCACCCGCCATGGAGCAGTGTGCACCGAGGCCACTGGCCAGGGACCTGGACCACCCGCCGTGGACAGTTGCACTGCTTGCCTCACCCGTCCTCTGGTGACACATCCTCTGGCTGCTGTTAGAAATGGAATTTCACTCGGTCAGGCCTGGGGCAAACCACTTAGAGGACACAGCGGGCCGAGGGAGCCCAGGCAACTTCCTCGATTTACACCTCTGTACAGGGGATCCAGGTCACTCTGTTTTCTCACCATTTGAGGGGCCAGGTGCAGCCATGCTGCCGTCGCCCTGCATAGAGACGGATGGCCAGGCGCGGTGGCTCATGCCTGTAATCTCAGCACTCTGGGAGGCCGAGGCGGGCATATCACCTGAGGTCAGGAGTTTGAGACCAGCCTGGCCAACATGGTGAAACCCCGTCTCTACTAAAAGTACACAACTTAGCCGGGCATGATGGTGGGCGCCTGTAATCCCAGGTACTCAGGAGGCTGAGGCAGGAGAATTGGTTGAACCTGGGAGGCGGAGGTTGTAGTGAGCCGAGATCACACCACTGCACTCCAGCCTGGGTGACAGAGCGAGACTCTGTCGCAAAAAAAAAAAAAAAAAAAAATAGAGACAGGGTTTCACCACATTGGCCAGGCTGGTCTTGAGCTCAGGTGATTTGCCCACCTCAGCCTCCCAAAGTGCTGAGATTACAGGTGTGAGCCACCGCGCCCGGCTCCTTTCTGGTCTTCTTAAAATTCAGTTTTCTATCAAGAGCAGTGACCCGACTGTGAATTACTGTGGTCAGGGACTAAGTCACCTTGGTGTCATCCTGGTGTCACCCTGATGCCCCAGCACCTAGCATGGCGCCAAATTGGTTTCTGCAGCAAGAATAAGTGAGTATGGCACTTACAATGGAAAAAAACTCAATAGACTTTATTTAATTAAAAACATTAACTTTCTCTGGCAGTCAAGGTTGGAGCCACCCGGGAGAGCCAGGCGTGGCAAACACACAGGTCCGTCTGGAAAGTTCTGCTAGCAGGGCTCCTGACCCAGGTCCGGCACAAGCAGCTCAAGGTCGGCCTCAGGGCCTGACATCTCCCAGGAAGAATCCAAAACATCCCCTGTCCTCAGCAGCACCGTCCTCGCCTGCGCACCGTCCTCGCCTGCACACTGCCCTGTGCCCTCCCAACCTGCACTTCTTAGCAAGGTCATGCCCTGAGGTTTCAGAACAAATCCAACTTTCAGGACAATTTGACTAGAAAATACAGGCCAAAAATCCACCCTGGATTCTTCGCTGCAGTATAGATTTTCTCGTTTTTGCCCTGAACGTGTCAGTTAACGATTCAGATTAACAAGAGATCTGAGCCTGGGAGTATCTGGAGTCGTAGAGAGAACAGCTATGGGCCAGGGCCATTAGCCAAGGGGCCGCTGGTGCTGGGAGGCCTGGGGCAAGTGGATGGGCGCACAGGCCAGCTTTGAGGGGGATGGGGTGGACGACTCTGAGCCCAGACCAGACACCTCCTCACCTCGGGCGCTGTCTCACGTGCCTCCTTGTGGGGTTAACTTTGAATGTCAAAGCCCAGAATTTTCTCTCAGGGTCGCCTTCCATCCTGTCCCTTCATTTGAGAAGCAGAAAGCGAGGCACCTGTGTGGGACTGGCCCAGGCCACGCAGTGGCTCCCCAGGCGTCCTGGTGGCACGTGGGGCAGGAAGGTTGCATCAGTTAAGGTTTTCCAGAGAGGCAGAACCACCAGGATATAACACACACAGGGATGGATTATCAGGAATGGGTTCATGCACTTGCTGGGGCTGCAAACCCAGAGTCTGCAGGGCAGGCTGCGGCCTGGACACACCTGCGGGAGTTGGTGTTGCCGTTCCGAGGCTGGAGGCAGGTTCCCTCCTTTCCCAGGAACCGCAGTCTTTCCTCTTGAAGGCCTTTCTTCTTGTTTTGTTTGGCTTTTTCACAATGTTGGAACATACTCTTTCTTTCTTTCCTTCCTTCCTTCCTTCCTTCCTTCCCTCCCTCTCTTTCTCTCTCTCTCTCTTTCTTTTCTTTTCTTTCTTTCTTTCTTTTCTTTCTCTTTCTCTTTCTTTCTTTCTTTTCTTTCTCTTTCTCTTTCTTTCTTTCTTTCTTTCTTAGTCGGACTTTTACTCTGTCACCAGGCTGGAGTGCATGATCTCGGCTCACCACAACCTCCACCTCCTGGGTTCAAGCAATTCTTCTGCCTCAGCCTCCCAAGTAGCTGGGACTACAGGTACACGCCACCACACCCAGCTAATTTTTGTATTTTTAGTAGACATGGGGTTTCACTATGTTGGCCAGGATGGTCTCAATCTCTTGACCTTGTAATCCGCCCGCCTCGGCCTCCCAAAGTGCTGGGATTACAGGCGTGAGCCACTATGCCCAGCCCTGGAACGTACATTTTCTTAGCAGAAGTTATTAAGAACATAATTACAAGAGAATTTCAACAAGTCAATGATGGCATACAAAAGAAAGAAGGGAAAATATATATATTTTATTGAGACAGAGTCTCTGTTGCCCAGACAAGAGTGCAATGGCATGATCTTGGCCCACTGCAACCTCCACCTCCTGGGTTCAAGGGATTCTCCCACCTCAGCCTCCCGAGTAGCTGGGATTACAGGCACCTGCCATCATGCCCTGCTATTTTTTGTGTTTCTGTAGAGACCGGATTTCACCATGTTGGCCAGGCCGGTCTTGAACTCCTGACCTCAGGTGATCTGCCCACCTCGGCCTCCCAAAGTGCTGGGATTACAGGTGTGAGCCACTGCGCCCGGCCAAAAATATATTTCAAAGTACTCATTATTTTCACTTTGTTGGGAAGGTGGGTGTTTATATTTAATAGTTGAGGGAATATCGAATGTTTCTTTTTAATAGATGCTGATCAGGATAGTTAGTAACTGACATGTTTAATATTCAAGGTTAAAATACTTGAGAACAAGTATTAGGTATATAGGAAAATGGAATGGAAGTTTCTCCGCGTTTGTCTTTCCGTAGCCAAAAGAGGCAGAAACTTTTCTTCTGAGTCTCTCAGAAGAAATTCCAAGAAGACTAGAAGCCGCTGGCATGAAGAGTAAACGTCTAACTATCAAAACCATGGCACGAAAGCCCGGGGCCCCTGTAGAAACTGCAAAACTTGGAGGCCATGGAATTTGTGATAATATTGCCAGATGAGCTCATCTCAAAAATGATATTGGTAATTATATTTCAGTATAGGTTGTTGTAACTAATAGAAATGAAGAAAACCTGGGAGCCAGGACTGTGGGGGAGGGTGTCCCGGGCGTTTGCCGCCTGCCGCGCAGTTCGGTTCTCGGCTCCCTGGCAGCCGGCCTTCAGGTCGGGCGCCTTTGTCGGTGACTTCTGCTTTGGCCCTCCCAGTGTGGCCGCTGGTTGGGCTGCACTGCTGTGATCCATCATCATCTCCTAAAGCTGCATCCTGTCCTGACTTATCTCCACACTTGCACACTGAGGAATGCAGCATGTTGATTCACTTGCTTAAGGAATGTCACAAAAATCACAGCATTCTGAAATTTCTTGGTCATTGTAACAATCTTGATTGGGAGATGAGAAAATGCCTGAAGAAGGAGTACATAGAAAAGAGTTCTGGCCAGGCACGGCGGCTCACGCCTGTAATCCCAGCACTTTGGGAGGCCGAGGCAAGCAGATCACGAGGGCAGGAGTTCAAGACCAGCCTGGCCAAGATGGTGAAACCCCGTCTCTACTAAAAATACTAAAAATTAGCTGGGCGTAGTGGTGTGTACCTGGAGTCATTCCCCAGAGCTGGAGGTGGGTCCTGAATCACCACAGGCCTCATGGGGTGGTGCTCTCCCCTGTGTCCTGAGTCTCTGATGGTCAGGCCCCAGCACCCAGCCAGGCTGCCTCTGAGGAATGGCCACAATGGCAGGTTTGGAAAGCAGCCCAGACATCAGAGATTTCTGTAATAATTTGAGATCATTTGGGGTCCAGCTCCCAGGCACTGTCTCACTTCATTCCCGAAGTGTGAAACTGTGATATTAGGAATTTGAATGCAGCCAGTCCCTCCTGACCGCTGGCGCCTGTCCTTTCAGGAGGGTGACGCAGGCCACTCTGGGACCTGTTTTTTAACCCTTGATATTTACCGACTTTGGTCAGTTCACCAATCCCCAGTCTCAAATTTGCGAAAGTAAATGCTATGCCCTTTTCATAGAGCTGTCATCCATAAAAACTGCCACTGTGTTCCCTCACTCTGTCCCCCAATGAGCCCTGCAGCGGGTGGCCTGCTGCCACGCTGGGAGGTGCTCTGAGGACAAGCCCATGCGTGCTGGTGACAGCTGCAGCCCCTTCCCTCCATGGTCCTGCCTGGCTGCTGGTCCAGAGCCCCTTCCCCAGCCCAGGATGGCTCTCCATCCCTTTGGGTGCCTGAGAGAGCCAACACTTGGCCTCATATCACCGGCAGTTGTGGACTAGCTGGATGGCGCTGAGAGCGGGAAGGAAAGAGGGGTAGAGGTCATCTGAGCCTGGATTCCCGCTCTTTCTGCCAGCTCTGACCTGGACCCACACCTCCTCCCAGCCCCCATCCAAAGCAGAGAGGAGGCACAGTCAGAAAGGGAAAGGGAAAAGAGGAAAGAGGGGTGGAAGGACCAAAGTGGCACGCTTCAGGTACCACAAAGTGATGAGGCTGCACCCCAAACCACTATCCCCATAATCATCTGCTATGGACTGTGCGTGTTCATCTGTCCACCACCGCATCTGGCTCTCTGTATAAATTCTCTCGCATACAGAAGTGGGTCACAGCCCACCTTGCACATCCCCTCTCTTCTCTGCTGCCCCCTTGCAATCATGTAAATTCATTGTCTATCTTAAAAATACGGCTGAAATGGGGAGCATGCCACTTCAAATGTCAGTCTCTTAATTCAAAGATGTGCAAAGACACAGTTTGTACACAATGCTTCACTCTATTATTTCTGCATTGTTGTCTGTAAAGTTATGTGTTCATAGTAAACTCTTTTTTAATGTTATGATTTGGTTTTTTGTTTGTTTTGTTTTGAGACAGAGTCTTGCTCTGTCACCCAGGCTGATGTGCAGTGGCATGATCTCGGCTCACTGCAATCTCTGCCTCCCGGGTTCAAACCATTCTCCTGCCTCAGCCTCCCAGATAGCCAGGATTACAGATGCCCGCCACCACACCTGGCTAATTTTTGTATTTTTAATAGAGACTGGGTTTCACCATGTTGTCCAGGCTGGTCTCAAACTCCTGACCTCAGGTGATCCACCTGCCTTGGCCTCCCAAAGTGTTGGGATTATAGGCGTGAGCCACTGCGCCCGGCCTTGTTTGTTTTATTGAAATTGCTGCAGCAGGGTTTGAGTGCCTATTAGTGACTCACTTTCACTGAGGAAGAGGTAGATTTTAGGTCTGCAACATAGCATGTGCCATTAACAAGCTCACAAACTTGTAGGAGGGATAGGCCTAGACCTGTAGACCATGTGTAGGAGGGACCAGGCATAGCTCCCAGGGAGGGGGCTGCCCATAAGGTGCTCATCTTGTCCAAAGTGAAATGGCTCATATGATGCAGCCTCCACTGTTCTGAATTCTGCCTCTAAAGAACCCAGAAAATGCTGTCCCGCAAGTGGATTCCTTAGGTAATGACTTGAGTCCATGAGTTCTCCTAGAAGCATTTCTCAAGTTAGACTGAAGAAAACATTTTCTTTTGAGCCATACTTCCTTTCATTGGTATAATCCTATATAGGTAGCCAAAGCCCTTTTACTTGTACCATCTGCTTTTATTCTTACAACAACCTTAGGGAGTGGGTAGGAAAAAAAACCTACTCTCATCCCATCTCACAAATAAGGGAAATGACAAGGGTAGTGAGTGGTGTTTTGGGAAAGAAAATCTGTTCCTTGTCCATAAATTCATTTATTCACTTATCTTTGCATCCATCCATGCATCCATCCATCTACCCGCCCACCCATCCACGCATTCAACCATCCATCCACCCATCCATCCATCCATCCACCCATATATCCATCTACCCATCCATTCATCCATTCAACCATTCATGTATCCACCCATCCACCCACCCATCCATCCACTCATCTATCCATCCATCCATCCATCCATCCATCCATCCATCCATCCACCCACCCACCCATCCACCCATTCAACCATGTATCCACCCATTAAACCATGCATCTACTCATCCATCCATCCACCCATCCACCATCCACATTCATCCAACCATCCATCCTCCATGTATGTGTTGGGTGGGTCCCTATTTACCAGTCCCGGGGCTATATGCTGGAGGACAAAGGAGGCCCTAGCTTTCAGATAACTCCCAGTCTGGAATGTTTGGATCCTGGAGATTATGGCAGTGGCTCATTTTCTCCTTAACCACTCAATATTATTATCTTACCCAAATACAATCTGAGGACGGGCAAAGCAGGCAGCAGATTCCTTTCGTTGGATTTGGGGTGTGGGTGCAGCTGCAAGCAGTAAGGCACAGAGAAGAATGCTGGTGTCCCATAAGCCCCTAAGGGTTACCACACTAAGTGCTGAGTCGTAAGTTGTATCAAATGTAGTGCCTGAGCCTTTAGTCAATCCTGTGAGAGGATTTCTGGTCTCTCCCTCAACACTAAGAGGTAGCAAATCTTCTCTTGATGGATTAATGGATCTAAGAGTCACGAGGGCTCCCGATTTATAGCCTGCATTCACGTCTGCCCTCTGCATAGCCTGGCAGAGTCTTAGAGGAAAGTTCTTGGGCAGCAGGGTCAAGTAAAGGTTGTTATTTTTAAAAGAGGGGAGAACATTGTGTTAACACAGGAAGGATGTCATGAAGAATGGGACTTGGCAGTTCCCTGCAGCTGGGAGGAGGGTCCACATAGTACAACAGCTCTCTGCTTTACCAATCCAGTCACTCATCCCTTTTAGAGCTCAGACTCTGGCAAACAGACTCATAATAACCCAACTCACAAGAGACTGAATGATGGCAATGTGCTTCTTCCTAGTAGGAGGGAGGTTCCCAGATCTGCAGCCAGGGCCTCTGGCCTGCAGTAGGTCATCCTTCCTGGAGCCGAGCCAGGAAAGAAGAGCCTTTCATGTATGTTACCACATGTAAGCCTCTTACAGCCAACTCCTTAAGGAGCTATGACTGAGGTTCACTGAAGGGCAGGAAGTATTCCAAAGTGGCCCAGCTTGCCAGGGAAGAGCTGGACTTTAACTCAGGCCTGGGGCTATTTTCCGGCCTGCCTTCCTTCTTCTCTACCTGGCCCAGTGGCCCACCATAGCCTAGTTGTTAGACCCTAGACGTCAATAAACCTAGTCTCTTCCCTGGAGACTGAACTGTAGTCCAGAATTGAGATTGTGCGTATGTGACATGTGATTCCTGGATACACAAAACAACACATAGAGCAGAGGGATTGATCCTTGCATTTTCGCAGTCAGGGAGATGCTGAGCTGTGTCTCTGAGGGTGAATATAGAATTGTAACCAAGGGAGCTGATGTTCTCAGGAGATGTTTGCAGCCGGGTGGAGAAGCTCAGTGCATGCTTTTGGGGCTACTTCTGGTTAAATAATAGAGAATAAATGAGCCCATAATGTTGAGATAATGTGAGCAAGTATTGTGTTGTGTAAGGATGTGAGAGTCTGAGGTTGTGTGGCGTGGATGCAGAATGTGAGATTATTGGAGAGAGTGAGGCTGAGGAGGCTGCAGGGCGGGCTTGGGGGATAATTGGAGGATGCAGTTCCCAGGGAGAGAGTTAAGGAGTCCAGTCATGGTTAGAAACACCAAATGATTGTACTCATTATTTCTGGCTCACTAACAAATTACTCCCAAACTTAGTGACTTGAAACAACTTCGGTTATTATGACACAGATTTGGCAGGTCAGGAATCTGGCTGAGAGAGCTGGTCCCTCTGCTCCGGGTCCCCCCAAGGCCATGGTCATCTCAAGACCCCTCTGGGAAGGACCCTCTTTCAAGCTCATTCACATGGCTGCTGGTGGGTTTCAGTTCCTTGCAGGCTGCTGGACTGAAGCCTCCCTGGGTTCCTTGCCATGGAGGCTGCCCCATAGAGCATTGCACAACACGGCAGCTTGTGTTGTCAGAGCACGCAATCAAGAGGGCCAAAAGAGAGAGGACCAGCAAGGCGGAGAGTGACAGCAGGATGGAAGTCATAGCCATCCGTAACTTAGCCATGAAAATGACATCCCATCAGCTTTGCTGCAGTCTCTTCCTAGAAGCAAGCCACTAGGTCCAGCCCATGCTCAAGGCATGAGCAGCAGGAAGGGGACAACTGGGGCCTGTCAGAAGCTGCCTGGCAAAACGACTAAACAGGAATCAAGCATTTGCTGTGTGGTGGACACCAGCTAAGCCTTTCATGTGCACTCTGTTCTATGACCCTTCACAAAACCCTACCAGGAAGATGTCGTGTTATTATTCTCATTTCAAAGATGAGGACATTGAGGCTCAGAGAGGTTGGGTAACCTGCTCAAGGTCACACAGCCAGAGAACAGCAGAGCTGGAACATGAACTCAGGCCTGCTGACTACAAAGCCAGGGCCTCTCCAAAGCAGAGGTCTCCCTGTCCTCCCTTGCAAGCTTGGACAGGAAGTGGGGCGAGGTGGAGCTGGGAAAGCCACCTTCCCAGCCAGCCTGCCTGCTCTCTGGCTCCACCATCTCTGATCTTTTTCCACTGTCTTTGCTCATTTGACTTTTCCCCCATTGTTCCCACTTTCTTCATCCAAACAAATCCTGTCTGCTCACATTTCAATCTTCCAGCTGGGTGCCAGCCAGAGGCCTCCCTTCCCTTGAGTATGCAAGATTGGCATGCCCCATGCAGATTTGTCACAAGCAGAGTGGGCTGCTGCCTCCGCGTGGAGCGGGGGGCACCAGGGGACTCTCTTGCTGTCCCTAGTATCTCCCGACTGGCCTGCCCCCACACCTGGGTGGTCACCATTAGCAATCGCTTCATTTGGGTCATAGCAGCGAGGATGCTGGAGGTTCCTGCTGAAACCAGGGGAGGCAGAAGCAGCAGCAGGCGGGGAGGCCTTTCCCCATGCACACCTGAGACTCCCAGATTGCTTTGGTAGCCAACAGCCAGCTGGGAGCTGGGTCTCAAGGAGTTGGGATATAGGACAGGTTGCTTTCTAAAAAAAAAAAAAATGTGTGGTAAGGGCCAGGTGCGGTGGCTCATGCCTGTAATCCCAGCACTTTGGAAGGCCAAGGTGGGTGGATCAAGAGGTCAGGAGTTCGAGACCAGCCTGGCCAACATGGTGAAACCCCGTCTCTACTAAAAATACAAAAATTAGCTGGGCGTGGTGGCGGGCGCCTGTAATCCCAGCTACACGGGAGGCTGAGGCAAGAGAATTGCTTGAAACAAAAAGGCGGAGGTTGCAGTGAGCCAAGATCATGCCACTGCACTCCAGCCTGGGCAAAAAAGCAAAACTCCATTAAAAAAAAAAAAAAGTGTAGAAACATACAAACGACATAAAATGTACCCTTGTACCCACTTTTGTGCACAGTTCCGGGGCATTCAGCACATTCACATGATTGTGCAGCCTTCACCACCATCCCTCTGCAGAGCATTTTCATCTTCTCCAACAGAAACTGTCCCCATGAAACATAAACTCTCCACCCCACCCACCGCCCCCCCAGCCCCTGGCAGTTTCCATTCCACTTTCTGTCTCTGCGAGTCTGACTGTGTTAGGGGCTTCACGCGAGTGGGAGTTGACAGGATTTTTTTTTTCTTTGAGACGGAGTCTTGCTCTATCATCCAGGCTTAGAGTGTAGTGGCTTGATCTCGGCTCGCTGCAACCTCTGCCTCCCGGGTTCAAGCGATTCTCCTGCCTCAGCCTTCAGAGTAGCTGGGATTACAGGCGCCCGCCACCACACTCGGCTAATTTTTGTATTTTTAGTAGAGACAGGGTTTCACCATATTGGCCAGGCTGGTCTCAAACTCCTGACCTCAGGCGATCCACCTGCCTTGCCTCCCAAAGTGCTGGGATTACAGGCGTGAGCCACCACACCCGGCTCAGCATTTGTCCTTTTTTATTTGGCTTCTTTCACTTTGCATAATGTCCTCAAGGCTCCTCCGTGTGGTAGGCTCTGTCAGTTGTTTCATTGCTTTTTGAGGCTAAATAAGGTTCCATTGTATGGAGACACCACGTTTTGCGTATCCGTTCACCCAGCAATGAACACTTGGGTTGCTTCCGCCTTTTGGTTGTGAATAAAGATGCCAGGAACATGGGTGTGCAAATATTTGTTCAGGACAGGTCACTTTTGGTGATGAACCAAGAAGGGGACAGGTGTGGAGGGCGGGGCTGCTGGAGCTGCCAGCCTTGGAGGGAAAAGCAGAGTGGGGGGTGGTGGGCTAGAGGAGGTCCAGAGCCTGGGGGAGCTGCAGGGGAGGGAGTAGGGAGTGGGGATGAGGTGGGCAGCAGCAGGGATGTCTGTAGGGGACCCTGTCTTCCCATGATGCCACCTGCCTTGGCTTGGCCGTCTCTCTTACCTTCTATGAAAACCTTGGTTGCCATGTACACCCTGCCTCCCTGACCCAACTGTACTCCCCGGCGGGGCAGAACCATGTTTTCTCCATAACTAGGGTTTCCCCAGCATTCCAAAGAGGTATGGATATTTGGGGACCCGAGAGCTGTCACGAAACAGTTGTCAGGCAGCCAAACCTAGACTTGCTGGCCCATATTCAGGATTGCTTCCAAGGTTGGGTTCACCCAAGCCTGGTGGGAAAGAGGCAAATGCTGGTCACTGTCCAGCAATGCATGATGTGGCGAAGGGACTGGGCTGCTGTGATGCAGAGCACTGCTCATATGCATGGGTCAGCTAATGCCTGGTAACAAACAGGACCTCAGGGGCTGCACTAGCACTCAGGGCTTAGCCAGTTTCTGTATTGGCCAGTTATTGGCACAATAATGATGAATGCCAAACCAGTCCCAAGCTCGGGGGCTAGCTCAGCATCACTGATTTCCTGGGCCTGTGGCTGGTGTGGCTCTGCCTCACACCACAGATTGGGTTGGGTCCCCCCTGCCCACCCCCCCCGGGCTCACTCGGCTCACTGAGGCAGCTTCTTGTCCTGGTGATGGCAGACGCAACAGAAGGCAAGCCCACCCACGCACGCACGTCTGCAAGCCCGTGCTTTGCTCTGCCTGTCTTGCTGGCCAAAGCTAGCCTCAAGGCCACACTGGATGTCCAGGGTCAGGGAAGCAGGTTCTGCCTATGTGGGAGGAGCTGCAAGTCACATGACAGAGGGCAGGGACACAGGGAGGGGTGAGAATTGGAGCAAAGCTGCCACCTTTCTGGAATGTTCCAAAAGATGATGGACGACTACTGCTCCTCGGCCCTGGAAGGGAGAGTTCTTTTTTCCCCACTGTAAAGTTTTCTGATTCCAATTCCAAAACGCTATGACTCTTAATCAATGCCTGATGAACCATACTTGAGCAAACAGAATTTATTCTCTGTCAAGATCATCCTGAGGGGATCGGCTGTCTTTGTTTCCCTCCTAAATCCCCTGCGAATTCATCTTTTGTATTCCAGGCTTACTAGGAAATAAAAGATTTTGTCTGAGGGCTGATGGGTATTAGCAGAGCTATATGGAGCTTGAGTCGAAACTTGGAATGTTTGTGGATCAAAACCGAGCTGTGCTGGCAGCGTCTGGGAGGAGGGTGTGCTCGCTGAAACTCTGCCCGAGTTGTGGCTGGAGGGTGCGCTCGCTGAAACTCTGCCCGAGTTGTGGCTGTCAGCTGCCTCGACTGCCAGACCAGACTCGCTGTTTTGGGGCCGGGTGGAGGGGGGTTGGGGGGGAGTGTTGTTGTGGATTGTGCTGGAAGGTTTTCTTGCTCTTGGCTTTTTTGGTGAAGGGCCTGGATTACTGAAGAAAATCCAGCTTATGTGTCCAAGGGCAAAGCAGGCCTGTTTATCTTTAACTTTTACATGCTTCACACATCTCCTGAGGTTTGACTCTAAGAAGGATTTGTGTCTTCCCAGATGCAAGAAAACAGGAGGCAGGCACTGAGCTTGCAGGAGGCGACACGGCCAGTGCACGGCTTGCCATATGCTTCACGTGGCTCTAAGAAGAGAGGGTTGTTTTTTTAATATTAAAAATGGCTATGGGAAAATCTGCCCTAATGCTATTAAGCAGTGCTGACATGAGATGTGTGTGGCTGTAACTTTCTGATTGGATTTGGGATCTAGGCTGCAGCCAGCCAGACACTGGAGACACATTTCTGAGCCACCTCAGCCTCTTTGCCGAGCTGCGGCTGTTCTTTGGGGCACACAGGTAGATGCAGAGAGACTCAAGTCTTCAGAAGTGGGTGTGCACAGAAGAGTGATTCCCAGATCAGGGAAGACTTTGGCCCCCAGAGGACATTTGGCAAAGTCTAGAGGCCTTTTTCATTGTCACAATTGGGAGGAGGGAGTTGCAGTAGCATCTGGTAGATAGAGGCCAGGGACGCTGCTCGACGCCTACAGCAGATGGACCCACAGCCAAGAATCATCTGCCCCTAACATTATTCAGCCTTAACTTACAAAGGAAGGAAAGTCTGATGTGTGTGTGCTGTGGTTTGCGTGTGTCCTCTCCAAAATTCCGTGTTGAAACTTCATGTCCATGTGTCCTAATTGCCTTAAGAGGTGATTAGGTCAAGAGAGCGCCTCCCTTCATAAAGGGATTAGGGCCCTTATAAAAGGGCTTTGTGGCTGGACACAGTGGCTCACGCTTGCAATCCAGTACTATGGGAGGCCGAGGTGGGTGGATCACTTGAGTCCAAGAGTTCAAGAACAGCCTGGGCAACATAGTGAGACCCTGCCTCTAAAAAAAAAAAAAAAGCTGGGCGTGGTATCACATGACTTTAGTCCCAGCTATTTGGGAGGCTGAGGGAGGAGGATCACTTGAGTACAGGAGGTTGAGGCCACGGTGAGCTGTGATTTTACCATTGCACTCCAGCCTGGGCAACAGAAAGAGACCCTACCATAAAAATACTACTACTAATAAAAGAGCTTTGGTGAAGGGAGTTTGTCCCTCTTGCCTTTCTGCCCTCCATCACGTGAGGACACAGTGTTCCCCCCACCAGGAGGAGGCAGTGCTCCAAGTGCCATCTTGGAAGCCAGGCTGGACCCTCTCCAGACAGCGAACCGGCTGAGCCCTGGATTTCGGACTCCCAGCCTCCCTGGCAAAGGCCCGTGTCCTCTTCCAACACGGTCTAGTGGCTACATCTTTGGGAGGGGGCAAATGCTGAGGCCTCACGTGGTGGACCCACTCCCTCTGGCCCTTTGATAGGGACCCTAATCCCATTGGTGAAGGCTCCACCCTCATGACCTCATCACCTCTTACAGTGTCACCTCTTAATCCCATTACATTGGTGAGTAAATGTCAACATATGAATTTTTGAGGGGACACCATCATTCAAACCATAGCAGTGCTGGCTATGTAAGTAGCTATGACTGTGCAGGGGTCAACATGGCCATCTCACATGCATGTCACTCAACCATCAAAACTCACCCAACAGCAGTTGCCCAAAGCTCCCCACCCTGCCCTACTTGTACCCACAGGCACTCCAGTCCCAGCTCCAAATTACATTTGTGCAGCCTTATTTCTCCAAGCGGCTTCCCACAAGCTTGAGATGCAGGTGGTCGTCGGGGAAGGTCCTCATCTCTCCCCGTTGGCCTACTTGGTTTTATATCACCTGCCCTGAAGTCCCTCTGCCAGAGGAGAGCCAGTGTCTGTGCCAGGTGCTTCCTCGGACACACCCAAGCTGCCGCCTTAAAGAATCACCCTGTCAAGCTCTGCCACATTTTGTCATCTGGCCCCATACTTCCTTCAGCTCTATCTCCCCCCATTCCCAAATCCAACAACAGCACCTGTGCGTGGCCGGGAGCACAGAGAGGCAGGGGTGGGAGTTCCCCCAGAGCCTGGCTCCAGCTCACAGCTCAGACACCCCGTGGCCCTCCTGCCCTGGGCCCGTATGAGTCGGGAATATGGGACTGCTCTCCAAGGTCCCCCTTCCTCATCTGCAGCCAGTCAGCCTCTGAGTCCTTATCATCTGTTTCCCAAATAGTTCCAGATTCCTCCCCCTCTGCCCTTCCCTCCCCCATGCCTGGGTTTGGGCCATCGTTACAATTTACCTGCATTACCTCTGCAGATTCCCAGGCTGCTGTTGGCAACTGTGGAAGGTGCAGATGGGGACGAGGAAGATGGTGGCGCGCTGCCTCTGTCCTTTTCTGCTCTGAGTTGGAGCCAACCCCGAGGTCTCCTTGCCCCTGGCACGCCCACTGTCATCGCCACGCACCAGAGAAGTGGCCGGGAAGCTCCCCAGGGCCTGGTCCCTCAGCCTAGTTGGCTCCGTCACTTCCCCTCCTGCACCTGCTTGGCCCATTGACCCTCTGACTGCACCTCAGCCCCTGCCCCCTGCCAGGCAGAGTCACCTGCGCTTCTGCATCCTCCAGGGGCCTCTCTTTCCCGCTTCAGGGCTTGGTGCAAACGGTGCCTTCTTTCTAGAATGTGGATAATGGAGGAAAAATGTTGCTTCCCCACGAAGCCTTCCCAACCACCTCATTTGGGTGCAGGCCCCATCCTGGGCCCCCAGCCCTGCTGCAGCTCACGGTAGTTGATGGCCCATCATCCTTCTCCCCTCAGGACAGAGGCCGTGTCTGGCTTGTGGTCCCTTGATCCTGCGCGAGGGACGCGTGCCTCCCAAATGCCTGGGCTCAGCCTTCTCTAGAGGCTTCTTCACTTTGTGGGGATCCTCTCAGTGTGTCGGCCACATGATTCCCCTTCACTGATTCATCCCCGAGCGTTGACTCTGATGGGCACCAGCACCATAGCAGACCCAGGCAGACCTCACTCTCACCGGCCTCTCCTGCGGAGGAGAAGCAGACCGTAAACAATGGCTGGGCTATGAGGGGCGGTGGTGGCGCAGTGGAGAAAGATCAGACAGGCGGAGGGCACAGATAGAGGCTGAGGGGGCTATTTTGGGAGCAGCCATGGAAAACTTCTCTGAGTGACGACATTAGAGACCTCAAGGAAGTGAGGGAACAAGCAAGTGTTGCTGGCGGTGGGAACGGCAAGCGCAGGGCTTGGGGTGGCCCAGGGAGAGCACGGGTCAGCACGCCTGGAGTTCAGCGGTGTCAGGGAGGTAACAGGGTTGGATCCTGTAGGGTCTGGGGGTGATGCTAAACACTCTGAAATCATCCTGCATGAGATGGGGTCATTGGACGTTTTTGAACCCTGGGGGTTCCTCCTCTGATTTAAGCTTTAAGAGACCCACTTTGCAAAGTTCCCGCTATACACTCTATTATTACATCCTCACAAATTGCCTGGACACAGTGGCTCATACCTGTAATCACAGCACTTTCGGAGGCCAAGGTGGACGGATCACTTGAGGTCAGGAGTTCGAGACCAGCCTGACCAACAAGGTAAAACCCCATCTCTACTAAAAATACAAAAAAAAAAAACAAAAAACAGCTAGGCATGGTGGCAGGCACTTGTAATCGCAGCTACTCGGGAGGCTGAGGCAGGAGAATCGCTCAAACCCAGGTGGCAGAGCTTGCGGTGAGCCAAGATCATGCCACTGCACTCCAGCCTGGGCGACAGAGTGATACTCTATCTCAAACAACAACAAAAATAAATCAATATACGGGTAATCTTTTCCCCATTCTACAGTTGAGAAAACTGAGGCTCAGAGAGAAAGGGTAGTGACTTACCTGAGGGTGCAGAGCTTGAGTGTGTTGGACTTTGCTGGAATCTGGCTCAGATTCATTCTAAAGGCCCCACTCCAGCTGCCCTGCAGTAGGAATGCCTCGACCACTCTGCTCCACAGGCCCAAAGACACGACGAGGTCAGGGCCAAAATGAGTGGTGGTAAGGTCCGACTCGGCTCTTCGAGAAGTAAATCAGCTCCTGAGACGTCGGTCTTCCAGCTGCACCCTGTCACTATTGAGACCTAGCCAAGCACTTGGGGGCAATTATACAGGTGGCTGTGGCAGTATTGGAAGGCCCCAGAGAGGAGGGAGTCACAGGTGACCCTCTGAGCAGGAGACTTGGGCCCAAGATTCAGGGACTGCCACCTTGGTGACAGTGTCAATGTTGGGTGATTTTAGGTAAATGATGCCTTCACAGAGGCCTTTAACCCAGCGGAAACCAGCTTAGCAAGTACATGCTTTTTTCCTTCCTTTTCAGTTTCATTCTACCAACCTCCCTGATTGGGTTATAGGTGGGGTTCTCCGAAGCCCCCAGGAAAGCCCTCAGGCTTACTTGGGAGTGTGGAGGTGGAGGGGATTATTCGCTCACTCCCTAGGAGCAGAGGAGGGAGACTGTCCCTTGATTGGGGGATGCTCTGAGAGATGCCGTCTGCTGTGAGGCGGGAAGAGGAGGGGCTCCCCGGTCCTCCTGGCTGCTCTTCCCACCTCTTTTGGGAGCTTGGGATGGAATATGCGTAAAAATTCAAACCATCCTGAAAATAAATGAAAGGAAAATATATATATCCAAGAAGGAGATAACCATAGCAATCACTTTCACTCAAAGGTAATAAAAATAAGGATCGTAAACATAAACTCGGAAATTGCAGGCTGCACTCCCTGCCGACGTTTGCTGCCATGAGAGAGCACATTCCGAGGGAAGGCAAGGACTTTCCAGACTTTCCAGGACACTCTGGACATGTCTCTTTGATTGAAACCTCCAGAAGGAAAAATATAGGAGGAAAATAGTGAGTTATGGGGGGGAAATAAGGACCCAAACTATGACGAAAATGGAGAACACAAATTATGTTCACAAACATTTCCCTGGCTGACAGAGACTCTGCCTGGAACAGATCACATATCATAAGGTGGCCGCCTTCCCGGGGGTGGTGGCTCCTGGGTGAGTACAGAGCGTTCTGTGAGCGACGCCCCCCACCCCGCTCCGTGCCCACCCCCCTCCGCCAGCCTCATGGAGCTGCACTGGAGATGGCTCATTCTGAGCGTCAGCTGCCGCCTTCCTCCTCTGCAGCCATCAGACGGAAGCTGCCGCTGTGACAAGCAAACCAGACAAGACGCACCGCAGCAGCCGGGCTGTCTGCAGAGGGCCATCGAGGCCTCCTTGCTAGAAACATTCATTTTAGATGGACAAACAGAACATTTTGTCCTCTTTGCCTTCTGATATTTGTCTTCTGCCAGAAGAGAGCTAGGACCCAGGCATCTAACTATGGCCAGTGAAATGTTCCTAACTCCCCGCTTGGGTTGCATCCCGAGACAGCCGCTCATTGCCCGACAAATGCTTCGTCCTGCCTGGGCACCATCCTTCAGCTGTAACCAGTGATGTGATTCCCAAGCACTTTTTAAACTTTCCAGTCAAAAATGAGACACTTATCAAATTTGCAAAAATCAAGATAATAAAGCTAAGGAAGGCTGGGTGTGGTGGTTCAGGCCTGGAATCCCAGCACCGTGGGAGGCCAAGGAGGGACGATTGCTTGAGCTCAGGACTTGAAAGGTGTAGTGAGCCGCGATCATGCCACTGTCCTGCAGTGTGGGTTACAGAGTGAGACCTTGACTCAATAAAATAAAATATAAAATAAAATAAAAAATAAATCAAGCTAAGGCGGAAAACCAAAACACGGCTACTCAGTTTGGGGGAGGTGGGAGGACACAGTGCCCTCATGCCAGTTCATCTGCAAATTGGAATGATCTTTTTGGAAAGAATGTAGGAGTGTCTCAGGAATCTGTAAAAAGTTCACAGCCAGGCATGGTGGCTCATGCCTGTAATCCCAGCACTTTGGAAGGCCAAGGTGGCAGGATCATTTGAGCCCAGCCTGGGCAACATGGGGAAACCTTGTCCCTACAAAAAATACAAAAAAATTTGCTAGATGTGGTGGTGCATGCCTGTGGTCCCAGATGCTCAGGAGGCTGAGGTGGGAGGATCCCTTGAGCCTGGGAGGCAGAGGCTGCAGTGAGCCATGATTGCGCCACTGCACTCCAGCCTGGGCGACAGAGCGAGACTCTGTTTCAAAAAAAAAAAAAAAGTTCCCCACCTTGATTTGCTATGAGTTGAATTGTGTCCCCCAGAAATACAGTTCCAAGTCCTAACCCTGGTGCCTGTGAATTAGACTTTATTTAGAAATAGGGTCTTTGCAGATGTAATTAAAGTTAAGATGGTATGTCTGCTGTCTTTATTTTATTTATTTATTTTTTTCTGAGACAGAGTCTCGCTCTGTCACCTAGGCTGTAGGGCAGTGGGGCGATCTCAGCTCACTGCAACCTCCACTTCCTGGGTTCAAGCGATTCTCCTGCCTCAGCCTCCCAAGTAGCTGGGATTACAGGTGCACATCCAGCTAATTTTTGTATTTTTTTTTTTCCAGTAGAGACAGGGTTTCACACTGTTGGCCAGGTTGGTCTCGAACTCCCGACCTCAAGTGATCCGCCCGCCTCGGCCTCCCAAAGTGCTGAGATTACAGGTGTGAGCCACTGCACCCAGCCGTCTGCTGTCTTTATGAGAGGAGAGACACACAGGGAGATGGAAGGCCCTGTTAGGATGGAGCCAGAGGTAGGAGGGACGTAGCCGCAAGCTGAGGCATGTAGGAGGTTGCTAAGGACACCTTGAAGCTGAGAGAGGGGTACGAACCGATTCTTCCTGGGAGCCTGGAGGCAGCAGAACCATGCTGACACCTTGATGTTGGAATTCTGGTCTCCAGAACCATGAAGCGATAACACTTGTTGCTTTAAGCTACCCAGTGTGTGGTACTTTGTTACAGCAGCCCTAGCAAACTAAGACACTCTTTATTTTTATGTTTTTTGAGACAGAGTCTTGCTCTTTTTCCCAGGCTGGAGTGCAGTGCCAAGATCTCGGCTCACTGCAACCTCTGCCTCCCGGGTTCAAGTGATTCTTCTGCCTCAGCCTCCCAGTAGCTGGGACTACAGGCTCCCACCACTACATCCGGCTAATTTTTGTATTTTTGGTAGAGACAGGGTTTCACCATGTTGGCCAAACTGGTCTTGAACACCTGACCTGAGGTGATCCACTCGCCTGGGCCTTCCAAAGTGCTGGGATTATAGGCGTGAGCCACCGTGCTGGGTTACAAACTAATACACTCTTTTTGGGCTTTTACTTTCACTTCTAGGAAGAAATCTTGTAGCTCATTATTTGCCACATTTATGTTTATTTCCACATAGTCAGACTATATTTCCCAGTGTCCTTTGCAGTTAGCTATGGCCATGTGATCGAGTTCTGGCCAATAGAATGTGGCCAGAAGTGACATAAACGCCAGACCCGGCCAATGGAAACCTAGTGCTCCCCTTCGTGGATCTGTGCCCCCAAGGTTACGCCCTAACACCTACTGAACTACTGTATGTGTGAAAAATGACCTATTGATGCTGGGGAGTTACTGTTCCAGTACTTAGCATAGCTTGGCTAATACAAGGAAACATCAGAGATAAAGAAAAGCAAAGATTCACAGGCCAGGATGTTTCCATATTCCACATCATTTACTGAGGGCAGACGGGGCACAAGACAAACTCACTTTTCTTTTCTCTTTTTTTTTTGAGATGGAGTTTTGCTCTTGTTGCCCAGGATGGAGTGCAATGGCACGATCTTGGCTCACTGCAACCTCCGTCTCCCAGGTTCAAATGATTCTCCTGCCTCAGCCTCCCTAGTAGCTGGGATTACAGGCATGTGCCACCACACCTGGCTAATTTTGTATTTTTAGTAGAGACGGGGTTTCTCCATGTTAGTCAGGCTGGTCTCGAACTACTGACCTCAGGTGATCTGCCCACCTCGGCCTCCCAAAGTGCTGGGATTACAGGCATGAGCCACCGCACCTGGCCACTCACTTTTCTTTTAATATTCAGGGCAGCATGACCCCAAGCCTTTGCCCTTTACATTTCTGGGCAGCCATTCCTTTTGGGATGTCACAGGGGTCCCTTTAGGCCCTCCCCAGATCAGCCTTCTGCCCCACTGCTCCCTCCATCTGGGATTCATCCCATTGCCGTGGCCAGAGAGAGTCGTCAGCATGCCTTGGGGCCAGTGTTCACCCTGGGCTGTCTGAGCTGTTCAGACTCTCCCTGCCAATGTGTGTTCCCTGCTCCTGTTTCTGCTTCTAGCAGTAGCTCCTTGGGGTCCTGCTCATTGGGGTCATTTGACAAATACCGGGCCAGGCATGGTGTCTCAAGCCTGTAATACCAGCACTTTGGGAGGCGGAGGCGGGCGGATCGCTTGAGGTCAGGAGTTTGAGACAAGCCTGGCCAACATGGGGAAACCCCATCACTACTAAAAATACAAAAATTAGCCAAAAATCACTTGAACACAGGAGGCAGAGGCTGCAGTGAGCCAAGATTGTGCCACTGCACTTCAGCATGGGCAACAGAGTAAAACTCTGTCTCTAACAAAACAATACTATGTGCCCACGCTGCATACCAGGCACTGGCTCTCTGCAGGGGGTAAAATGGAGAATGAGACAGATATGATCCCTGTCTTCGTGGAGCTTCTATCTGGCAGGGCAAAGGGACATTAAAACAATGTTTAATTAGAATAGTGATTAGTGCAATGAATACAATGTATAGGGTCCCATCGGAGTGGATACATAGTAGGGTGACTGTGTTTTATCATCCAAATCAGAACACCATTGAGAATGTAAGAGAACACTATTAATAATTATGGCAGAGCAATGAGTGAAAACCAGGGCTGCCTCAGGGAAGGCAGGACCTCTGGCCACCTAGGAGGAGACCAACCCAGTCCCGACAAACCGTCTCTGAGCAGCTCCCTCCCAGCTTTGGACCCAGCCCTGACCAATAGCTCAAAGGAGCCCACACAGCTTGGATGAGTTCTCCCAGGCTTGATTGAATCTCGCTCTTCAGAAAACCACCTTACCACCGCCTTCAGGGCCCAGGTGGGCTGGAAACAAGTTCCCTGTATGTGATTAACACAATGGTTGAGAATACAGCACGAAGCTGTGAGTCTCACATTTTGCTACGCATGGACTCACCTGGGATTCCAGACTGACTCTGGACTGCCATCCCCTAACATTGTGATGAAATGGGTGCAACTGAGGCATCTGGAATTTTATTGATTGATTGATTGATTGATTGAGACAGAGTCTCACTCTGTCACCCAGGCTGGAGTGCAGTGGCACAATCTCAGCTCACTGCAATCTCCGCCTCTGCGGTTCAAGCAATTCCCGTGTCTCAGTCTCTCTAGCAGCTGGGATTATAGGCCCGCACCACCACACCTGGCTAAGTTTTGCATTTTTAATAGAGACGGGGTTTTGCCATGGTGGCCAGGCTGGTCTGGAACTCCTGACCTCAAGTGATCTGCCCGCCTCCGCCTCCCAAAGTGCTGGGATTACAGGCGTGAGCCACTGCACCCGGTCATTATTTATTTATGTGTTTATTTTTGAGACAGAGTCTCACTCTGTCACCCAGGCTGGAGTGCAGTGGCACGATCGCCACTCACTGCAACCTCTGCCTCCCAGGTTGAAGCGATTCTCCTGCCTCTGCCTCCTGAGTAGCTGGGATTAGAGGCATGCGCCATCATGCCCAGCTAATTTTCTTTTTTCTTTTTTTTTTTTGAGACGGAGTCTCGCTCTGTCGCCCAGGCTGGAGTGCAGTGGCGCAATCTCGGCTCGCTGCAAACTCCGCTTCCCGGGTTCATGCCATTCTCCTGCCTCAGCCTCTCCGAGTAGCTGGGACTACAGGCGCCGGCCACCACGCCTGGCTAATTTTTTGTATTTTTAGTAGAGACGGGGTTTCACCATGGTCTCGATCTCCTGACCTTGTGATCCACCCGCCTCAGCCTCCCAAAGTGCTGGGATTACAAGCATGAGCCACTGCGCCCGGCTGCCCAGCTAATTTTTATAGTAGTAGAGATGGGGTTTCACCATGTTGGCCAGGCTGGTCTCAAACTCCTGACCTCAAGAGATCCACCCACCTTGGCCTCCCAAAATGCTGTGATTACAGGCATGAGCCACCGCACCCAACAGATGATCTTTTATTTTCAAAATGTTTCAGAATAATGTTTTTTTTAAATGTCAAAGAATTTTTAAAAACATATATGTGACAAAAAGAAAAGGAAAAAAGGAAATTCACAAAATCAGAACACTGATTCCTCTGCTTAACTTTTATTTTCTTCATTTTTGGGAACATTTTCCAATTTCCTCCAACAAGCATCTATTACTTTTTACTTTTAAATTTTAAAATAAAAATGGTCAAAGTATGACGTGATGCTGTTTAAAATGTCGAATGGTGTTTCTGGGATCATAATACCAGTGGGTCCCTGGCCTCCCCATTTCTGGTCCTGTGACCCTTGGTCCACATGTCTGGGCAGAGTGAGACCCTGTCTTTAAAATACATGTCAACATTTCTACACGTGTCTACAGTCTTTTTCTTCACGTTTTAAAAACCAGGTTACAGCCCGAGCATGGTGGCTCACACCTGTAATCCCAGCACTTTGCGAGGCTGAGGCAGGTGTATCGTTTGAGCTCAGGAGTTCAAGACCAGCCTGGGCAACATGGTGAAACCCTGTCTCTACAAAATTAGCTGGGCGTGGGCCAGGTGCGGTGGCTCATGCCTGTAATCCCAGCACTTTGGGAGGCTGAGGTGGGCGGATCACTTGAGGTCAGGAGTTTGAGACCAGCCTGGCCAACATGGAGAAATCCTGTCTCTACTAAAAATACAAAAATTAGCCAGGTGTGGTGGCGCACACCTGTAATCCTAGCTACTTGGGAGGGTGACACAGGAGAATTGCATGAACCTGGGAGGTGGAGGTTGCAGTAAGCCGAGATTGCGCCACTGCATTCCAGCCTGGGCAACAAGAGCGAAACTCCATCTCAAAACAAAAAAACAAAGACAAACAAACGAACAAAAAAAGTAACTGTGCTACAGTATTATGACCACTACAGCCTCACTAGGTGATAGGAATTTATCAGCTCCATTGTAATCTTATGGGACCACTGTGCTAGGTCTAGTCTACCTTTGACCAAAACTGTTCTGCAGCTCATGAGTGTTACTTACAATATCCTTATGAAATAGACACTATTGGTTTCCCAGTGTTACAGATGAAATGGGGCTGGGGTAAGTCCAGCTCCTCTCCCAGAGCCTCAGGGCAAGGAATTGACAGAGTGAAAACTGGAACGGAGGCCTGTGTGACTCCCAGCACAAGCAGGCGCTGGAGGGCCCCCGGCGGCCACTCGCAGGCTAATGGGTGCTCTTGCCCCATGCTGGGCACTGTGCCACACATTGCGAGGGTCTGGGCTCAGCATCAGGTGGCTGTGCTTGGAATCTTTGCCCAGACTTAGTCAATGGAGAGATCTTGAGAAAGTTATTTCATCTTTGTGTGTCTCAACTTCCTTGCTGATACAATGGATCTAGAACACAAGCTCTTCCCAGGGGTTATTAGGAGGGTTACAAGTGTTCGTTCTCAGGAAAAAGGCTTGGCTCCCCATCAATACTCACTAAGTGTTAGGATTATCATATTTTACTTACAGGCATATTTCTCTAATCTCCCCTATGAAAAGCAGAAGCAATGGTTGGGCTACCTTTGTCCCCTCAGGATCTACTGTTCAGCTGAGAGCTTGAGAATCACTGATGTTATGTAAATAGTACATAAAATAACAAGTGGGGAGTTTAAGAAGAGACAGTTGGTCACATTCTTTGTATTTTCATAGATTATTAAAATGAAGGGTTACAAAAATTCATTTTGCGTATTATTATTATTATTATTGTTATTGAGATGGAGTTTCGCTCTTGTTGCCCAGGCTGGAGTGCAGTGGCGCTGTCTCGGCTCACTGCAAGCTCTGCCTCCTGGGTTCACGGCATTCTCCTGCCTCAGCCTCCTGAGTAGCTGGGACTACAGGCACCCGCCACTGTGCCGGGCTAATTTTTTGTATTTTTAGTAGAGACGGGGTTTCGCCGTGTTAGCCAGGATGGTCTCGATCTCCTGACCTCGTGATCTGCCCGCCTCGGCCTCCCAAAGTGCTGGGATTACAGGCGTGAGCCACTGCGCCGGCCCCATTTTTCTTTTTCTTTTTTATTCTTTTTTCAGATAGGGTCTCACTCTGTCGCTTAGGCTGGAGTGCAGTGGCGTGATCTCGGCTCATTGCAGTCTCCACCTCCTGTATTTAAGCGATTCTCAGGCCCCAGCCTCCCAAGCAGCTGGGATTACAGGCATGCACCACCACACCCGACTAATTTTTTTGTATTTTTAAATAGAGACGGGGTTTTGTCATGTTGGCCAAGCTGGTCTCCAACTCCCCACCTCAGGTGATCTGCCTGCCTCGGCCTCACAAAGTGCTGGGATTACAGGCATGAGCCACTGCACCCGGCCCCTTTTTTCTTTTTAAATCCGCCATGGGTACAGAGCACATCTTTGTGATTCTACCTTTAGGATCTGGGGGAGGAAGGAAGGGACTCCCAATAATGGGATGTTTAGCCTCCAGTGGACACTCTACCTTCAACCCTTCTCCGCAAAGAATCCGTAGGGCCATAGACAGCAGCGTCTGATGCCGTAAAGCCTTGCAGATGGCTCCCCGAGTCCATCCAGACTCATCGGTCAGGGCGCCCAGGCTGGAAGGCTACCCAGCAGGGACTGGGCCTGGGCACCTGCTCTCCCAGCTGCTTTGCCCTTGTCTTGCTCCACATTCCAGGCGTCCCAGAGAGGCTCTTCACTGCCCTTCACAAAACAGCCCAGGGTGGGAAGGAGAGGCTGGGGTGCAGGTCCCAGTTCCGTGATGGGCTCTCAGGCAGTCCCTTCCCTGATGCATTTCCTTCTCGGCTCTGTCTTTGCCGGGTTTTCCTTGGCTGGCTTTTTAAGGCTGGGGCTATGCAAAAATCCTCACTTCTGAAGGAAGAAATGTGGACAGCAGGCGAAGTTTATTCAGTAAGAGGCACTTTCACCACAGTCCCTATGCTACCCAGGGACCCTTTTAAAAATGGGAATAACTTCTGCTAATCGATCTACATGCCTATTATATAAAAAAAATGAATAAAATAGAAAGGTGTGCTGTAGAAGGTGAAAATCACATGCATAAATACCACCATATTTTTAGACGGGTGGAGAGGGGAAGACAGCCTTGCTGGGCTCCTGGCAGCCTCACATTCCCAGCTGAAGGTGATACTGCGGCCCTGTTACCTCCTTTTCCTTCCTCTTCTCACTTCACTGTCAACAAAGCATCTGACCTGCAGAGGGGAGTGGCTTGGGTTTTACTAAAAACAGAGTCATGATGCTCAGACAAAAGCAACGTTCTTCATGTCTATTTTGGTTTCCTTTAAGCTAAGCATAGATTTTTCTGGAAAGGACCGGAGCTGGCTGTTCTCTCTGCATGGAAAACAACAGCTCAGCGAAGCACCTGGTTTTCTCAAGTTCCCTGACCTCCAGCCTTGCTCCTGATTCTTGATGACAAAACACATTCAATGCCCTTGATTGATTTAGCAGAGAAGCGGCGATGTTGCAGGATGGAACGCAGCCCATTCTGCCTGCAAATGGAATGCCTCGGCTGTGATGGTCTTCTGTTTTGGGAAAAGATTAGGTCAGTTGCAGTGGGTCAATGCTGAGCTCGGAGACTGAATATCCAGCCACCTTAGTTCTTCCTGGTAAGGGCTATTTATCTGAGCCATTTATACAACCCCCACCCCCATTTCCCCTGCATTTCTCCCTGCATTCACTCCTGCCTTCTGTCATATTTGCCCCCCCACACTCAGGTTTTTATATTTGTCCTCTTGCTCACTTTGCTATATGTTTAATTGTTTGTCAAACAGTCCAAGTTTTAGGGCTAGAAGGAGTCATCTGGTCTACCTTTAGGACAAGGTGCCCCCACTCTGTTCAAGCACACCAAGGGTTATTCTGCCTTTTTTTTTTTTTTTTTTTTGAGACAAGAGTTTTGCTCGATTGCCCAGGCTGGAGTGCAGTGGTGCAATCTCAGCTCACTGCAGCCTCAAACTCCTGGGCTCAAGCCATCCTCCCACCTCAGCCTCCTGAGTGGTTGGTACTACAGACACATGTTACCATGACTGGCTAATTTAAACAATTTTTTATTGTTGAGGCCAGGTGTGGTGGCTTATGCCTATAATCCCAGCACTTTGGGAGGCTGAGGCAGGTGGATCACCTGAGATCAAGAGTTCAAGACCAGCCTGGCAACATGGTAAAACTCTGTCTCTACTAAAAATACAAAAATTAGCTGGGTGTGGTGGTGGGCACCTATAATCCCAGCTACTCGGGAGGCTGAGGCTGGAGAATCACTTGAACCTGGGAGGCAGAGTTTGCAGTGAGCTGAGATCACACCACTGCACTTCACTCTGGGCAACAGAGCAAGACACCATCTCAAAAAAAAGGATTTTTTTTTTTTTTTTGTCGAGACAGGGTTTCCCAATGTTGCCTAGGCTAGTCTCAAACTCTTGGGCTCAAGCAAACCTCCCACCTTGGCCTCCCAAAGTGTGGGATTACAGATGTGAGCCACTGCACATGGTCTGTTCCACTCTTTTTGGATCCTAGCTGGGCCTGGAAGCCCCTTCAGCCCCATATCTGCAGGCTGATGTTCACCACCAGCAGGAGGCTTTAGTGGCATGTGGTCTTACAAACACCTCTGTGTTCAAGCCTTGAATAAGTGACTGTAAAAGACTCATAGAGCAGGTTGTTGCCAACACCCTCCCCCACTTTCTTTTTTTATTTCTGTATTTTTTTTAAAATTAAGATGGGGTCTTGGTCTACTGACTAGGCTGGAGTGCCGTGGTGCAATCATAGTTCACTGAAGCCTCAAATTCCTGGGCTCAAATTCCTGCTTCAGCCTCACAAGTAGCTGGGACCACAGGTATAAATATTAAATTTTTTTTTTTGGTAGAGACAGGGTCTCACTATGTTGCCCAGGCTGGTCATGACCGTTTTCATAGCTTGAATCAAACCAGGTTTGTGTGTTTTCTGAGATTCCTAACATTTGTTTTTAAGATTGAAGTATTTTAGCTGGGGACACGGTGGCTCTTGCCTGTAATCCCAGCACTTTGGGAGGCCAAGACGGGCGGATTGCCTGAGGTCAGGAGTTCAAGACCAGCCTGGCCAACATGGTGAAACCCCATCTCTACTAAAAATACAAAAATTAGCCAGGTGTGGTTGCGGGCACCTATAATCCCAGCTACTTGGGAGGTTGACGCAGGAGAATTGCTTGAACCCGGGAGGAGGTTGCAGATGGCGCCATTGCACTCCAGCCTGGGCGACAACAGCAAGACTCTGTCTCAAAAAAAAAAAAGTATCTTATTTAGAGGCTCTGTGGACAATAGATGTCCTTGCTTGTGAAGAACTGGAGACATTGGAAATTGGAACTGCAGCCCCAAGTGGCCAGCCCACCACATGCCACAGTCATGGAATCACCCAGGTGAGACAAGTCAGCCCTTGAATTTCCAGCCTGCCATTACTCACAGATGCTCACTGCCTTTCAAAAACCTAGAGCCACTTCCAAATGCTTGGCTGGGACTTGAAGAGAATCACCCATGACATACTAGAACGAGGTTTCTTTTAAATGTCAAGATGCCATAAAATGATTCGAGCCCATCCTTGAATCTTCACGGTGAGAGCTGGGCAGTCACAAGCCCCTTTCTGGTCTTTACATGAATCACAGAATTTCAAACTGGAAGGATCCTTAGAAATTCACCTTCTCCAGGTTCCTCATGTCACAGATGTGGAGACCGAGGGTAGAGGAGGGCAGAGGCTTTGCTGAAATCTGCAGGAAATGGCAGCAGGTTGGGGACCATAGGATGTGTGTGTGTCTTCATCCTCAGTCCAGGACCGGGACCTCGTGTGGCCCCCTGGCTTGGGGTCACATCTGTTAAACAGTAGAGGGTGTGTTTTGTTCTGCTGTTTTGAGGAGAGGGTGAGTCTCTTTCTACTTTGTCCGACGGAAGTTTGGACATTTACTTCACAGTATTCATTCATTTGCCACAGATATTGATTGAGGGCCCAATATGGGACCTGAACTGAATCACTGCAGGAGACTTTAGAGTGAATATTGTCTAAGACCTCCAAGTCTGCCCGGCTGTGAACTATCATCAGAGTGACCTGATTTAAGAATTCAGATTCTGGCTCTCTTCCTTGGCGCTGCCTATGGAGGTGGCAGCCATCTCCTCCTTGGCATCATGGCCACCCTCAGACTCCTTGTGAAGCCCAAGATCATCAAAAAGAGAACCAAGAAGATCATCTGGCACCAGTCAGACCGATGTGTCACGATTAAGCCTAACTGGTGGAAACCCAGAGGTATTGACAACAGGGTTGGTAGAAGGTTCGAGGGCCAGATCTTGATGCCCAACATTGGTTATGGGAGCAACAAAAAAACAAAGCACATGCTGCCCATTGGCTTCCGGAAGTTCATGGTCTACAACATCAAGGAGCTGGAAGTGCTGCTGATGTGCAACAACTCTCCCTGTGCTGAGATCGCTCACAGTGTTTCCTCCAGGAACCGTGAAGCCACCGTGGAAAGAGCTGCCCAGCTGGCCATCAGAGTCACTGACCCCCATGCCAGGCTGCGCAGAGAAGAAAATGAGTAGACAGCTCACGTGCATGTTTTGTGTTTAAATAAAACTGTAAAACCTGCAAAAAAAATGCAGATTCTGAATCCCAGTTTCCCTGCTCCCTGATCTGGGGCTCTGGGGTGGAAGCTGGGCATCCTGATTTTTAGTTTCCTGGGCGATTCTGACCACCTGGTGGGTTTGGACTTCAACATGCTCACTGACACCTTCACTTAGAATTTCAGATAAGAAAAATGGATTTCCCAAGGTCACACACGTTCTAGGTGAGGAAACTGAGTCGCACACAGATTCAGTGGGCTTTCCCAGGTCACAGAGCTAGTTGGGGATGAATGGGTTTAGCGTTGCTGCTTTTCTGTAACTGTGACTTCCTGCAACAGCCGCTGGAATGCAGCTGTCTACAGCCACCGGAGGCGGGGAGCAAGGTGACAAGGCAGAGGACAGGAGTTATTTTGTTGCCTTCAGATGAGAACAGGGTCTTCCTAAGACCCTGCATCCCTGAAGCCTCTGCTGGTGATTGTGAGGATAGTCTCTGCCAACACAGAGGGTGCCCTGAGTTTCAATAGGAGAATTGGCTCCGTGGGATGTAATAACCAAACGAATGTGCGGAATGACAATGATTTAATCCTAGAGCCTTTATTAAAGGCTTGCTTTGCGCTGGGTGAGAAAGGTCTGGGATTGTAATCTTCATTCTCATTTTGAAAGGAACACAAATGCCATCAAGATTTTGATATGGATGGCCACATGTGTCTAAGCCCAGGAAAACCATCCTGAGAGATCAAGAGCATCTTGGTCAGGCTGGTCTTGAACTCCTGACCTCATGATCCACCCACCTCAGCCTCCCAAAGTGCTAGGATTACAGGTGTGCACCACCACTCCTGGCCTCATTTATTTATTTATTTATTTATTTATTTATTTATTTATTTTTGAGACGGAGTCTCACTCTGTCACCCAGGCTGGAGTGCAGTGGTGTAATCTTGGCTCACTGCAACCTCTGCCTCCCAGGTTCCAGCCATTCTCCTGCCTCAGCCTCCCGAGCAACTGAGACTACAGATGCACGCCACCACGCCCAGCTAATTTTTGTATTTTTATTAGAGACGGGGTTTCACCATGTTGGCCAGGCTGGTCTCGAACTCCTGAACTCGTGATCCACCCTCCTCGGCTTCCCAAAGGGCTAGGATTATAGGCATGAGCCACGGTGCTCGACCTACATTTGGTTTTATAGTCCACCTTACACAGTTCTCTACACATTGTAAATGAGCCAAATTTCCTGAATTGAAAAAGAGAAAGTCACACAAGAGGCTTGCCTCCACGCACAGAAATGTAGTTTTAGATGTCTGCACGTGAAGCTATATCAAAATAAGAATAAACTACTACTACCAAGAAATGGGAAAAAGAATTTAAAAAGGATAAACTGCTCAGAAAACGAAACAGATTAAACAAAAAATTGTATTCGATGAAATTTTTTTTCATTGAATCTTGCTTCAGACTCTTCTCTTCTTTTGTTGCTTCAGACTCTTCTTCATCTGAAGAGTCTTGCTCTGTCTCCCAGGCTGGAGTGCAGTGGCATGATCTCGGCTCACTGCAACCTCCGCCTCCTGGATTCAAGCGATTCTCCTGCCTCAGCCTCCCGAGTAGCTGGGATTACAGGCGTGCGCCACCACGCCCAGCTAGTTTGTGTATTTTTAGTAGAGACGGGGTTTCACCATGTTGGCCAGGCTGATCTCGATCTCTTGACCTCGTGATCTGCCCGCCTCGGCCTCCCAAAGTGCTGGGATTACAGGCGTGAGCCACTGCGCCCGGCCTTTCACTTGGTTCTCTATGAAAAAATTAAAGAGAAAATCTGATTGACGCTGGAGAATACTGCACTCCAAATAAAAGTACTATATTTTCTAATATTATCAGTGTTTTTTAATATTTTCTAATATTATCAGTGAAGCTTTTGCCGCTTTTTCAAAATCTGGAAGAAACAAGGCGGTTGATTCCTTTAATTTCAGGAGCATGTAACTTCATTTATAATAACAATGTTTTTGAAAAAATAAATTAAACCGACAGTTTCATTTGTAGGATTGACTTTAATAACACGCCTCTACTGAACAAATGGCGATTAACTGGGGAAAACGGAATTATGGTAACCGAGGTAACGAGGTCGGGGACTCCTTTTCCTTCGCTGCATTCTGGGTGGCGCGGCGAGAACGCTCTGAGGAGGTTTGGTCTGTCGGCCACGCCGTAGGCCGCGGTGCATTCTGGGTCCTGGCAATATGGCGTCCTCCTTGATGTGCTGATGAGATGAGTTTCACTGTGGCTCCAAACCAGAGGGCAAAGCTCCCCTGACCCAATAAGCCCACATTGTCCGTTTCCTCCGTGGTTCCGTGTCGCCCGTTTCTCAGGACTCGTTCTCAGGCAGGAGAGAGCCTCGGGGCTGAAGGCCAGGACCAGCCAGGCCGCGCGGACCTGAGGTTGAGGAACCGGGTGCGGGCGAGCACGATGGGCCGGTTCTGGCTCTGGGTGCAGCAGCTCAGACGAGTGCGGGACCCGCAGGGCTGAGAGTTGCTGGAGGAGACCCAGGGCCCTTTGAACCCGATCCCTTGGCCGGAGACCTCAGCCTAGTCGGCCCAGTGGGCGAACCGGCACCAAGAGCGGCCTGCCTGTCCTCGGAGCAGCTGAGGCGTTGGAGGCCGAGAGCAGGGTCATCGTGAGGCCTGAAGTCTCTTACGCTTTTGGCAGCTCCCCTCGCAGCCCCTCTGGAAACGTACAGCCTCAGGAGCAGCCAGTGGCTTGGGACCTGGGGTGGTGTGTGTCTGCGGAGCTTCTTGGGCTGCCCCATTTCCTAGCGGCCCCCACCTGCCCACTTCCCGCTCAGAGTTAGAGATAAGGATCTCAGACTTTTTGCCTGAGTAAGGGTCTCCGCACTCTATCCATTTGGTTTTCGATTTCCCGTTTTTGTTTCTTATTTCACCAATTCTGGTACACGCTAGTTTTTAAGGCTGGAGGTTCTCGAGCGCTTGCTGCCAAGGACTCCCCCACCCCCTCCCCCACTGATGGAGTCCGAAATGCTGCAATCGCCTCTTCTGGGCCTGGGGGAGGAAGATGAGGCTGATCTTACAGACTGGAACCTACCTTTGGCTTTTATGAAAAAGAGGCACTGTGAGAAAATTGAAGGCTCCAAATCCTTAGCTCAGAGCTGGAGGATGAAGGATCGGGTAAGTGGATTTCGAAGGCACCCCTTGAACTTGGTAGTTTCTCCAACAAAGAAAGTTTACAGCCCGAAAAGTGTCCTTGGGAAAGCGCCGACGTTTCCCCTCAGCCACACGTTGTAAGTCAACTAGAAAGCAAAAGCCATTTCAGACTGCAGTTTTTGGTTGAAAATGGAAAAGGCCGTTTCGGTTAGTCGTTACTCACTGGGTAGTGTTAATTCAATTCCAACTAAGTTCTAATTCAGATAATAAAAGTTAAGCAAATTTGAAAATACAGCATTGCGAGTATTTACATGCACTTTGGCATACTACTTAGTTCTGTTAACACTTAGAGGAAGGACAACGTGCGATATAATGCTTATACCCACATGATTAGTCTACTTTTTAAAATATCCAAGCTGGGTGAAGTGCAGAAGTCTGATATGCTATGATAGGAAACGAGATTACTGGAAAATGTTCAACTAGTAACACATTAGTGCAAAGTTATTTTAAAGTTACAGTGAACTTCATTCTGGTCTTCTAAACAATTTCTCTTGAAGCTAGACTTTCCTCCTTTTACGTAGTGTCCTGTTACTGTAACTTGGAGACAGGATTTCTTTAATCGTGAGTTAGGGTATGAGGCGTTGAGACTTGGGTGCAGATTTTAGGGTGTCCACATGGTGTTGGAGTGTGGAGAGTGACTCACAAGCAGCTGGTAGGAAAGAAAACAGCCGAATTTTGTTGAATTTGTCCTTCATAAAACACCGTCTATTTCCTGGTCTCAAAAGCAAAAGAGTGGTACCGCTTCTCATCTATGCACACTTATACTTTGTCTTTTTGTAAGTTATTTTCTCCCTCCAGGCTGCTTTTATTTGCACGTTTCAGTGGTATGAAAGAGGAAGTTGGTGTTACAATGTTTGATTTCCTCTAGTCTTATGTATATGTTTATGGAATATTATTGTTTTTTAGTATATGATGTTGAATATATATAAGATTACACTTCTGGGCTAGGCGCGGTGGCTCACACCTGTAATCCCAGCACTTTGGGAGGCTGAGGCGGGCGGATCACCTGAGGTCAGGAGTTTGAGACCAGCCCGGCCAACATGGTGAAACCCTGTCTCTACTAAAAACACAAAAATTAGCCGGGCTTGGTGGCAGGTGCCTGTAATCCCAGCTACTTGAGAAGCTGAGGCTGGAGAATCGCTTGAACCTGGGAGGCAGAGGGTGCAGTGAGCTGAGATCGTGCCATTGCACTCCAGCCTGGGAGACAGACTGAGACTCTGTCTCAAAAATAAATAAATAAATAAATAAATACATAAATAAATAAAACTTCTGGTGACTCTAGTCAGTCAGTCAGTAGTAACCAGTACTTTAGTTACTGATTTGGCTTACTTCTAAACGGTTAGGAAAATTTGTTTCATCCAAAAGCAGTTAAAGGAGTTAAGTTAGTCATTGGGGGAGTTTGTATAAATTCTATCTTAGGATATCTTTAGTACTAATTATATAGTTAAAAGCTTTTGTGGTTGCTATACATATATGAAAAGACTTTTTTTAAAAATTCTGTGTGGAGGGCAGTTTTTTTTTGTTCTTTTGAAATGTGGTTCCCTCTGCTGTCCTAAACCTATGTTCTGACTCTTTGAAACTGATTAATGAGTATACGTTTGACCTTTTAATTAAAACATTAATTTGTGAATGATCAACATTCCCTAATAACCTTTTCACAGGTTGTTAAGAGAAACAAAAGTTCTGTGACTCTTAGTGACTACTGAGATTGCTGCTTAGAAAGGAGCTGGGGAGAAAGTTTGCTGTATCATGTTTTTCAGTGGAGAAAATCAGCAGCTAACATCTTCAGTTGAGTTTGTGGGAGTTTGGAATCTTGTCATCTCTTCCCTCAGGTCAGACCTTGAGGGACTGTATCACACACCCTATAGGACAGAAGTTGCAAACTCAAATGATACTAATAGTGGGAAGGTAGCATAAGAGAATGAAACAGGCCACATTTAAGAAGAATAATAGCATAGGTTCAAAGATAAAGATAAATGGCAGTTGACATTTGACACAGTGTGTGTGACAGTTTCTGGAGGGTGAGAACAGGGGCTCCCTGATGCCATAACTGAAGGGGCAACTGGGCCTTGGCCAGGCCTCTCTGTCTTTGAGAAGCCAGCAGACTTTTTTTTTTTTTAATGTGAATATTCGTACTGATTCAGATATATTACCAGACACATTGTAGTCCAACACTGCAGGCTGAACAAACCCCATTTGTGGAGTGTTTTTCTGTTTCTTTTTTTGAGACAGGGTCTTGCTCTGTCATCCAGGCTGGAGTACAGTGGTGAGATCACACGGCTCACTGCAGCCTCGACCTGCTGGGCCCAAGTGATCCTCCCACCTCAGCCTCCCCAGTAGCTGAGACTATAAGTGTGCGCCACTATGCCTGGGGTTGGGGAGTCTCACTATGTTGCCCAGGCTGGTCTTGAACTCCTGGGCTCAAGCAATCCTCCTGCCTTGGCCTCCAAAAATGCTAGGCTTACAGGCGTGAGCCAACACGCTCAGCCTGGGGTGTTTTTTTTTTTTTTTTTTTTTGAGACGGAGTTTCGTTCTTGTTGCCCAGGCTGGAGTGCAGTGGTGTGGTCTTGGCTCACTGCAACCTCTGCCTCCCAGGATCAAGCTATTCTCCTGCCTCAGCCTCCCAAGTAGCTGGGGTTACAGGCACCTGGCTAATTTGTTTGTATTTTTAGTAGAGATGGGTTTCACCATGTTGGCCGGGCTGGTCTTGAACTCCTAACCTCAGGTCATCCACCAGCCTCAGCCTCCCAAAGTGCTGGGATTACAGGTGTGAGCCACAGCGCTTGGCCCTGGGGTGTTTTTTGACCAGTGGGTTACCTACGTAAGAATCTCTGTTACCCAGGCCTCCAGGCCACACTGTCCCACTGTGCTGGAGGTAGCCTCCAGTCTGGTGGAGCAGCATGTTTGTAAAGTGAAATGTGTATGTGTGGTTGTTCTGTGCTAGGAGCTACATCAACTACTTCCTGGTGGCCATTGACTGTCCTAAATGCAAGCTGAGATTTTGCTTCTTCTTGTGATTAATATGCAATTCCATACACTTTTATTTTGTACATATATTAATGATTACTTACTGGCATCCTATTTAGTAGCCTTGCTACAGATTCCTAAAATTGACATCTTTACCAAAGTTGACTGACTGATGACTCCCAAGAAGTTTTTTTTGCCACTCAACACTCGGCATCCTTCCAGAGCTACAGCCCATGTCCGCTCTCAGTTGGGATTCCTACCATCTTTGTTTTGAATCAGTCTTGGTTTTCAAATGCCACTTTTACCACATTTTAATTTCTAAGTTACTGTTAGTTTAAAATTATTATTGTTAGTTTGTTGTTTGGTTAATTCTAGTATGTATAGTGAATGAGGCATACATGTATCCATAGTGTTTTTAGTTTGCAGTTTTCAAATAACTAGACATGTATGAATTGTAGTTCAAAATGAATCATTCACAGACCTTTGGCTAAAACAGATATGTATATATCTCCCCTATTTGTGTTTTTGGCTCACTGCAACCTCCGCCTCTTGGGTTCAAGCGATTCTGCTGCCTCAGCCTCCTGAGTAGCTGGGATTACAGGCGCCTGCCAGCACGCCTGGCTGATTTTTTTTGTATTTTTATTAGAGACGGGGTTTCACCATGTTGGCCAGGCTGGTCTCAAACTCCTGACCTCAGGTGATCCACCCGCCTCGGCCTGCCAAAGTGCTGAGATTACAGGTGTGAGCCACAGCGCCTGGTCTAACTGTGATACTTTATAGTTATCACAGAGTTCATTTTCCTACTGGAAAGTGGACAGTGGGGATAACTAGTCTCAGATGACTCTTTTGCCTGGAATATGTGGGATGGAATCAGGGATGCTTGAGAGCTATTGCTCTGAAAGTGTTGACAGACATGCTATGTCTACACACATATAGACTGACAGACACACTGTCTACATGCATGTAGCACCCCTGGCAGACACATTCTGTGTACACATGTGGGGTCATTGTCAGACACACTATTTCCATGCATGTGTAGGACCACCGACAGGCATGCTATGTCTACATGTGTAGGGGATGAAACGGTAAGATGAAGAAGGCTATTTTGTAAACCATTCTCTAGACTCAGTTGCATTGCTCTGTAGCCATAGTTTGCATAGGTCATGGAGGAAGCAGAGTAGATCTGTTCAGCTTATACTTGGACTGCCAAAGGTTCATGTGGTCTTTTCAGCAAGGGTAATAGTGATCCTTGATAATCTACACTACCCCCTCTGCTTTCCTCACCTTGCGTCCTGTCCACATTCCAACTGCGCCCTGTTCTACTCCCCTGAGACTGCTCTCCATATGGACCCGGTTTGTTGCTAAATCTAAAGTTCTCTTCTCTGTCCTTCTCTGTTCTTACTTCATCTCTCAGCAGCATTCCACAATGTGGACCATGGCCTCTTTATAAAGCTCTTTCCTCACTTGCTTCTGTGTCTTCACAAAACTCGGATTTTCCTCTTAGGTCACTAGTTGTTCCTTCTCAGACTCCTTTGCTACCTGACACCTAAATGCAGGGGCACCCCAGGAATTGATCTTGGACCCCATTCTCTGTTGTGGGTGTGCCCCTCCCTAGCAGATCTCAATGGGGCCCATGATTTTAAATACTGTCTACATGCCAGTGATGCTTAAACCCCCAATCTTTAGTTCTGATTTGGCCTGAAATTTCTGTCTCAGATGCCTACTGCCTGCTTTTTCTTAGTTTTCTCCATCACCACTTGCCACAACCACCATCCACTCAGTTGTTCAAGCTGTAAGTTTAGAGTTTATCCTTAATTCTTTCCTCTCCCTCTCTTTATTGCCCCATCCAATTCATTAGAACCCATCAGCCTTACTTCCAAAGCATGTCTTACATTGGCCTGCTTCATTTTGTCTCCACTGATGCAGCCCCAGTCCAGGCAGCCATCATCTCTTGTCTGGACACTCCATTTGTGTCCCAACTGGTCTCCCTATGTCCATTCTTGCCCTACAACCAGTTTTTCACATAGCAGTCAGAGGGATCTTTTATTTTTATTTTTATTTATTTTGAAATGGAGTCTCCCTGTCGCTCAGGCTGGAGTGCAGTGGTGTGATCTCGGCTCACTGCAACCTCCGCCTCCTGAGTTCAAGAGATTCTCGTGCCTCAGCCTCCCTAGTAGCTGAGACTACCAGTGCATGACATCATGCTCGGCTAATTTTTTGTATTTTTAGTAGAGATGCAGTTTCACCATGTTGGCCAGGCTGGTCTTGAACTCCTGAGCTCAAGTGATCCTCCCACCTTGGCCTCCCAGAGTGCGGGATTACAGGCGTGAGCCATCACACCTGGCCAGAGGGATTTTTTGAAAGTGTGAATCAGATTCTATTACTTCCTTACTGGTGGTCTCCATTGGCTTCCTCTGTGCTTAAAGTAGAAGTCAGACTCCTCTTGCTGGTTCACAAAGCCTTCATGATTTGGCCTCTGCCTGCCTTTTCTGCTTCTTAGATAGAAACTCCTGGAATGCTTTTCTCTCTGATCTTTGCACACCTGGCTCCTTCTTGTCGTTCATACTTAGCATCTAGGTCCCTTCCTCAGAGAGGCCCACCATCACCCCATCTGAAGCAGCCACCCTGTCACTCATAATCCCTCATGATGGCTCTTTATTTCTCTGATATTTTTCTCCCTACTTCCTCCTGGAGATGTGAGCTTTTCATCATAAAGCAAGGACGTAGTCTAGTCTATGCTAGTCCATGGGACAGTGCTTGGCACATAGTAGGGATTCAACAAAACTATACTGATACAAAATGGATAGTTTACAAAGGGCTTCCATGTACCTTATCTTTAAGGCTCAACAGCACCATAAATTACCTAGGGATCATTATCTCCATGTTACTGATGAGGTAACTGAGGTTTTAATTGAATGGCTTACCTAAAGTTACATAAGTAACATGGCTAGCAGTGAGAGGAAGTGGAATCTGTCCAGAGGGAGAAACAAAGTTTAGTTCAAAATAAAACAAAACTGTATCATAATGTCTCAACTGAAAAATTTATGTTAAGAGGTCACGGGATCTAAAATAGCAGACCAGCAGACCAACATTCAGCAGACAGAGAATGATACTCAGTCTGCTCACAGCATGTGCCCTGTGCACTGGGGCTTCCCCTAGACCCTTGCAGGGATCCACAAGGTCAAAACTGTTTTCATAATAATGGAACACTATTGGCCTTTTCCACTCTGTTGATATCTGCACTGATAGTGCAAAAGTGATGAATCAAGACAGTGGTGCCAAGCTGTACTACTAGTTCCTGATTTCTTTGCCATGCACACGGAGAGAATGTCCTTGCTAATAAAGCAGTGAAAATGATGACTTTTACTAAATCTTGACTATTTAAGCACACATCTTTTTCGGACTGTGTGTGCTGCTCCTTCTCCTGCAGGCAAAGCCCAGTGGCTGCCTGGAGGAGGAGCATCTGCTACCTTCATGGACACAGCACATCCCAAAGGAATCACCGACAGGCCACCTCTGGATGTTCAGGCCTGTGTCCGCCTCTGGATGTTCAGGCCTGTGTACTTGGCAGATGTGTTTTTGAAAATGAACTCAGTGAGCTGTCACTTCAAGGAATACAACTGACAGTATTTGTTGCCAGTCATGAAATTTGAACCTTCAAGTGAAAATTGGTTTTGGAAAACTTGTATCTGCCACTGTGAGCTTGGCAGCTTCCCAAGACTTAAAGATGTTTCTGGTGAGATCCATAGTGATGTTAATGAATGGAATTAATGTTGTAGAATGAAATGTGCCCACATTTGGAACATCTGCCTAATTCAGTGAACCAATATTTCCAGATGACCAATCCATGATATTACAAAATCATCCATAGGTAAAAGATCCATTCAATGTTAGATCAGTGGATTTTAATGTAATAGGGTATAAAAAGTTCACCAGTGGATAGGTGTTTTTTTTTTTTTTTCTTTTTTTTAAAGACGGAGTCTTGCCTTGTTGCCCAGGTTGGAGTGCAGTGGCGTTATCTCGGCTCACTGCAACCTCCACCTCCCAGGTTCAAGCAATTCTTCCACCTCAGCCTCCTGAGTAGTTGGGATTACATGTGCCTGCCACCACGCCTGGCTAATTTTTATATTTTTAGTAGAGACGGGGTTTTGCCATATTGGCCATGCTGGTCTCGAACTCCTGACTTCAGGTGATCCACCTGCCTTGGCCTCCTAAAGTGCTGGGTTTACAGAGGTCAGCCACCACACCCTGCTTGATGTTCTATTGTGTGCGTGTATGTGTTTTTGTTGTTGTTACTTGTTTGTTTCACAGTTCACTGCATCCTTGACCTCCTGGGCTCAAGTGATCCTCCTGCCTCAGCCTCCTGAGTAGCTGGGACTACAGGTGTCAGTCACCATGCCTAGATTTTTTTTTTTTTGGATTTTTTGTAGGGATGGGGTCTCACTATGTTGCCTATAGTGAGAGTTTAAATATTTTATTCAAATAGATTGCAACAGATCTTTAAGAAACTACCACTTACTCAGTTTTGTTGTAATATCAAATAATAATATTCTCAATTATTTGGATATTCTGATACTCCTGCCATCATGTATCTTTGTGAGGCCAGATTTTTCTCACATACTTCAACCAAAACGGTGTATTTCAACCAATTGAATGTGGCAACAAAAATGAGAATCCAAGGCCGGGCGCGGTGGCTCACGCCTGTAATCCCAGCACTTTGGGAAGCTGAGGCAGGCAGATCACAAGGTCAGGAGATAGAGACCGTCCTGGCTAACATGGTGAAACCCCGTCTCTACTAAAAAATACCAAAAATTAGCCGAGTGTGGTGGCGGGCACCTGTAGTCCCAGCTACTTGGGAGGCTGAGACAGGAGAAATGCGTGAACCCGGGAGGTGGAGCTTGCAGTGAGCCGAGATTGCACCACTGCACTCCAGCCTGGGCAACAGAGTGAAACTCCATCTCAAAAAAAAAAAAAAAAAATGAGAATCCAGTTGTCTTCTATGAAGCCAGATATTAAAGAGATTTGCAAAAATCTAAAAAAAGCCACCTGAGACAAGTGACAAGATAACTGACAATTTTTGAAAATATAGTTATTTGTAGAAATGTTATTTATTTGAACATATAGTAAGTTTGATTTTTAAATGAATTCATAAATGTATCAATTATGTTTTTCTTTCTGTTTTAACCTTCAATACTGAAAATGTTGACAAATGAAACTCAGAAAAAAGCTCTTTGAGGGTCTTCAGGAAACTTTAAGATCGTAAAGGGGCCCTGCTGCCAGATGTTTGAGAGTTATTAGTGTAGTTAAAAGAAAGTGGGCCTCATCCTTAAGTCAGGAAGAAGGGCTTGAGGATATCAGGTGGCTGGTCAGAAATGTCAGGCAGGGCCTTGAAGTGAAATTAGATAAGAAACGTAAAGGCCCTAATCTGTTGCCCTCTTTCCATTCTCCCTGCCTAAGGAACTGTTGAGGTCTCTGGACTTGGAGCTGGGAGGGTGTTTGTGAAGAGCTTGTGTGATTGTGAGGGCAGTGGCCTTACATGTGGCCGCGTAGCCCCCATCAGGGCCTTCTATTGCTCCAGATTTCTAGTGTGTGTCCAGAGGGAGATGCACCACCGCCCACCCAGTAGCTCTTGTGCTGGGAGTGGAGGAACACCCAGTCTGTCTGGAGGAACGTCTACTCTGTCTGGCAAGGAGGAGGCGGCCAGAGGTTCAGCCAAGGTGGACAGCTCACAAGAAGTGTCCTGTCTCTCCAGGGCCCTGCTGCCTAGACAGACTGACAGACACGGTAGCACCAAATTATAATACACAAGTATAGGTATCAATTATAGTAATTACAGGTGAGAATGACATTATTACTGGGAGCATCTTGATTTAATATTAAATAAGTAAATCATTTGCATTGAACTGCATTTATGAAAGAAATCATTCACATTGACCAGCATTAAACTCCCAGCAGCCAGTGACTTCATGTAGTTGGTGATGAGGAGCTGCCCCAGGATTCCAGCTGGGGAGTTGCTGTGCATAAATTTGTGTTTTGAAATACCTTATTGGCTATGGATGGAGTGGGGCGATTGGAGAGGGGCGAGACTGGAGGTGGGGGCACCAAGTGGAGAGGAGTTGTGCTAATCCAGGTGAGAAACCCTGGGGGCCAGGCGTGGTGGCTCACATTTGTAATTCCAGCACTTTGGGAGGCTGAACTGGGAGGATCTAAAATTTTTTTTTTTTTAAGTCTAGGTAGATACTTTCTTTGTGGTTCCCGAGACTCACATGAGACATTCACATGAGCGCTTGTGTGATTGTAAGGGCAGTGGCCTTACTTGTGGCTACATAGCCACCATCAGGGCCTCCTATTTCTCCAGAATTCTGTCTCACCTCTCCAATCCCTCTACTCCATCCACAGACAATAAGATCTTTCTAAACACAAATTTATACACAACAATTCCGTAGCTGGGCTCCTGGGGCAGCTCCCCATCACCAACTACATGCTGAGCCCAGGAATTTGAGACCAACCTAAGCAACAAAGTGAGGCCCTGTCTCTACAAAAAGTAAAAAATAAGCCGGACATGGTGGTGCACGCCTGTGGTCCCAGCAACTCAGGAGGCTGAGGTGGGAGGATTGCTTGAGCCTGGGAGGTTGAGGCTGCAGTAGTAAGCTATGATTGCGCTGAGTAATAGAGTGAGACCCTGTTTCAATAAAACAGCAAAAAAAGAAACCTTGGGAGCCACAAAAGAGGCAGCTGCAGTAGGAGTGGATGATAGAGCATGGATCCTACTGATTTGAAGAAGGTAGAAATAGAATGTGAAGTGGATGGGTTCCAGTGGGTGGAGTTTGTGGGTGTAGTGTGGACTGGCTGGCTGGTACAGTTCCGCTCTTTTTATTTGCTCTTGAAGTGGATATACTTTTCATTAGTGAGTCTCATGTGAGTTTCAGGAGTCACAAAGAGACCATCTACCTAGATTAAAAAAAAAACAAAAAAACTTAAAACATGCTGGCCGGGCACGGTGGCTCACGCCTGTAATCCCAGCACTTTGGGAGGCCGAGGTGGGTGGATCACCTGAGGTCCGGAGTTCGAGACCAGCCTGCCCAACGTGGCGAAACCCCATCTCTACTAAAAATAACAAAAAATGAGCCGGGCATGGTGGAGGGTGCCTGTAATCTCAGTTACTTGGGAGGCTGAGGCAGGAGAATCGCTTGAACTCAGGAGGTGGAGGTTTCAGTAAGCCAAGATCTTGCCACTGCACTTCAGCCTGGGTGACAGAGTGAAACTCTGTCTCATTGTTCCGTTCTGAAGAGCTGTGGAAGAGTCTTGAGATGGGTAAGAACATGTCCTCCTCATTATCACTATGTGGAGTTCTAGAGCTAGAGTTTCAACAAGATAGCATGTGGATTACACATAGGAGGTGTCCTCCAGGTTTCTGAGTCTATCCTCCTCTTATTCAAATGACTTTAAAAAGGAATTTTGAAGGCTAAGGTGGGAGGATCACTTGAGGAAGGGAGTTCAAGACCAGCCTGGTCAACATGGTGAAACACCCATCTCTACCAAAAATTTAAAAATTAGGCGTGGTGGTGGATGCCTGTTATCCCAGCTACTTGGGAGGCTGAGGTATGAGAATCGCTTGAACCCGGGAGGTGGAGGTTGCAGTGAGCCAAGATCATGCCACTGCATTCTAGCCTGGGCGACAGAATGAGACTTTGTCTCAAAATAAATCACTAACTCAATAAATCAATCAATAAATACAAAAATAAAAAGATATTTTGGTCATCTACAATACTTGTTTCAGGAGAGCTGAAGTTTGCTACCTTTTTCTAAGTCTAAACATATGGAAAATGGCCAGGCACAGTGGCTCACGCCTGTAATCCCAGCACTTTGAGAGGCTGAGGAGGGCAGATCACTTGAGGTCAGGAGTTTGAGACCAGCCTGGCCAACATGGTGAAACCCTGTTTCTACTAAAAATCCAAAAATCAGCCGGGCATGGTGGCAGATGCCTGTAATCCCAGCTACTCAGGAGGCTGAGGCAGGAGAATCACTTGAACCCGGGAGGCAGAGGTTGCAGCGAGCCGAGATCGTGCCACTGCACTCCAGCCTGGGCGACAGAGCGAGACTCTGTCTCAAAAAATAATAATTAATAAATACATAAATATATGGAAAATGCCATTCCAGTAAATACTTGGCATTGTAAATCAATGCTTTAACTGTGTTCTAGGCTGGGCGCAGTGGCTCATGCCTGTAATCCCAGCACTTTGGGAGGCTGAGGCACTTGGATCATTTGAGCTCAGGAGTTTGAGACCAGACTGGGCAATGTGGTGAAACTCTGTCTCTACAAAAAATACAAAAAATTAGCCGGGCATGGTGGCATGTGCCTTTGGTCCCAGGTACTTGGATGGCTGAGTCAAGGGGATGGTTTGAGGCAGGGAGGTCAAGGCTGCGGTGAGCTAGGATTGTGTCACTGCCCTCCAGCCTGGGTGGCAGAGCTAGACCCTGTCTCAAAAAAACCCCCGAAACCCTTCAACTTGTCGCATATTGGTAGGTGTGACTGCAGAGAATTTTCATGCCTTTAGAGGCAGAACAGGAAACAGCGGAAGAGGAGGCAGTCGCTGATAACAAGTTTGAATTTTACCCAGCTGTCGGTATATTTTTCGGGTGTGTTTATTGTTCTTGACTAGTACTTTTTGTATTTTAAAATGTTGATGTAATTTCAAACTGACGGAAAACCTGTAAGAATAGTATCATGAGCTTCCCTATAGCCTTTGCCCAGGTTCCCAGATTGTTTGCATCTCGCCTTGTTTACTGTCACCCTCCATTTACATATTCAGACTGAGCTGGAGATACCGTCCCCCTTCTACTCCTAAACACTGTGTCTGTCTCCTTAGAGGAGGCCATTTTCTTACGTGAGCACAGTGCAGTTGTGAGAATCAGGACATGTATCATGGATATGTGCTCCCGGCCGTCTGTAGTTCAGAAGGGCAGGTGTTGCTGCCTGCCCAGCAATGTCCTCATTATGCCCCGCCCATCACCCAGGATCACGCGTTGCATTTGGTGGTTGCGTCTGTGTAGCCTGCCTTAATCTAAAGGAGTCTCTCAGTCTGTTTTAGACTTTCTTGACCTTGATTTTTTTTAACTGTGAATTTACCATCTCGACCGTCTTTCAGCACACAGTTCAGTGGCAGCAAGCACACCCACATGCTTGTGCAGCCGCCACCAGCAGCCGCCACCAGCAGCCATCTCCAGAAGCTTTCCATCTTCCCGGACTGAAACTGTCTCCATTAAACACCAACTCCCCATTCCCCTTCCCCAGCCCTTGGTAACCACTGTTGTGCTTTCTGTCTCTGCATTTTTTGGCCTTGCATGTTGTTGAATGTCCTGAATTTGAGCTACCTAGTCTTTCCTCATATTCACACTCAGATGGGGCATTTTGGGTAATGATGCGCCTTTGTCAGTGAATCCCATCAGGAACACACACAGTGCCTTGTCCCAGTACTGTCATGCTCATTTGATCCATTACCATCAAGCCCTTTCTTGCTGAGTGGCCGCCTCCTGACTGATGCTGCCCTTTTGCCATACCTGTTTAGGAGCACGTCCTGAATTTCCAGCACAACCAGAGGGCCCAAGCTCACTCTGTGCCCTCCCTGCCTCAGTCCTGGAATTAACCTTTTCTCCAAGGAGCCTGGTTCCTGTTAGTGGGGAATGGCATTGAGAAGCCAAGAACATGTGCATTTAGAGTTGGGCTGTGTGCTTTGCCGTTGGTGTGGCATGTGTCTCCTGTTGGTTGGCCCTCTGAGCAGGAGAGAGAGGATGGCGCTGTCTGTGTCTTGTTTACCTCTGTTTCTCTGTGTATGCTGGAACCATGGATGTGTAGAGAGAGCTGCAGTCCAGCTCCTCACCATGATGTGTTCTGCCCTTCCCACTTTGCCTGCTGCCACTCCCTCCCCAGCCATGGGAAACCAGCTCCATTGTCCTCATTTAATCATGGGCTCGAAGCTGGAATGCACAGAAGGGAGCCTCGGAATGGCTAACCCTGACCACTTGGGAAAGCAAATGCTACAAGTGGTTGACTTCATTGTTTTCTGAGGTAAACGTTACATATGGTGAAATGCACAGACCCCAGCTATCTGAGCAATCGGCTCATGCTGTCTGAAAATCAGTGTCAGCACTAGTCAGTGTTTTGTGGGCAATCACTGTTGTTTTACGTAGATGGCACTGCACGTTGGGTGCATGGGGTGAAGGGGATGCAAGACATGGTCATGGGCCTGTAGGAATTTACATCTTAGAGAAAAACAACATCCTTACACGCAGCTGAGTAAAAAGCTCAGTGCAGCCATGATCTGCCCTTGAGTAACAAGGTAGCGATTTCAGGAATTCTGCTGCTGGCCATTGAGGTGTTGTCTGTTCTGCACCAGAGACTTGGCTGAGCCCCTAGCTGGATGGGCTATGGAGTCCATGGTGGCTGAGACGAAGATCTGTGTGCTCAGGTGGAGTGGTTGGGGAAGCAGGGCGGAGGATGGATAGTGAATTCACAAATGACTGATTTATAGAATTTAGTCATTCAGCTACTATCATCAAGCCCCTTCTCTGTGCCGGGCACTGGGCTAAGTGCTGCAGATACCGTGGGGAATAATTCCTGCACTGAAGGCGTTTTCCAGTCTATCAGGGCAGATGGATGGCAGTGCAGGAGGCAGGGTGTGAGGTGGTGGTGGCTGGATGGGCCGGACGGAGAAAGGCCTTCTGGAGGTGGGAGCTCTAAGCCAGTAGCTGAAACAGAATGGAAGGGAGAGGGTGGAAGGTTCAGCCGGAGGAACGGGGACGTGCAGGAGCTGGGAGGTGAGTGAGCGGGGTCTTCAGGGAAATGCCGTTGGGGGCCTCCTGTGAGGGGCCTTCCCTCATGCTGTGGGAGCCGCCTGATGCCCGCCTGGTGCTCTGTGCCTGTCATTCGCTTCCCACACTGCCACTCCCCAGCACTTGGCTACGTGTTTGTTTTGTCTCCCCACTAGGATGTTGTATAGAGAACAGGGACTCTGTGTTCACTGCTGAGTCCGAGGCTGTTCCCGGGGCGACTGGCAGTCAATAGGTGATCAATAACTGTTTGTTGAGTCAAGGAAGGGAGCAGAGACCCTGAGAAGAGAAGAACTGAGAGATCTGTGAATCGGGAGGCTGGACAGGACAGATCCTAACCGGCTTATAAAGCCACAGGAATTTGGATTTTATCTTAAGGACAAATAAGAAAGCTTTTAAAGCAGGGTGGTGACATGTTCAGAATGGCATTTTATTTTATTTTTGAAACAGAGTCTCACTCTGTCGCCCAGGCTGGAGTGCAGTGGCGTGATCTCGGCTCACTGCAACCTCCGCCTCCCGGGTTCAAGCAATTCTCCTGCCTCAGCCTCCTGAGTAGCTGTGATTACAGGCACATGACAGCACACCCGGCTAATTACATATATATATATATATATGTGTATATATATATATATATATATATATATATATATATTTTTAGTAGAGATGGGGTTTCACCATATTGGCCAGGCTGGTCTCGAACTCCTGACCTCGTGATCCGTCGGCCTCGGCCTCCCAAAGTGCTGGGATTACAGGCGTGAGCCACCGTGCCCAGCCCCAGAATGGCATTTTATTTTATTTTTATTTTTAATTTTTTTTGAGACAGGATCTCACTGTGTCACTCAGGCTGGAGTGCAGTGGCACAGTCACCGCTTACTGCAGCCTCGACCTCCCTGGTCTCGGGTGATTCTCCTGCCTCAGCGTTCTGAGTAGCTGGGACTACAGGCATGTGCCACCATGCCTGGCTAATTTTTGTGTTTTTTTGTAGAAACAGGGTTTCACATGTTGCCCAGGCTGGTTTGAACTCCTGGGCTCGAGTGATTCACCACCTCGGCCTCCGAAGTGCTGGGATTATAGATATGAGCCACCGCACCCGGATGGCATTTTACAGAGATCCCTGTGGCTGCAGACTGGGGTGTGTGAGAATGTGTATATGTGTCTGAGTGTGTACGTGTGTTTGTGTGTGACTGTATTTGTGAATATGTATGTGCGAGAGACTGTATACATGTAAGTATGTATGTGAATGTGTGCGTGTGTGAGTCTGTATGTGTGTATGTGTGATTGTGTACATGTGCTTATGTGTATGCATGTGTGTTTGTATGTATGTATGTGTGTACATGTTTATGCGTATATATTTATGTGTCAGTGCGTGTGTATTTGTGAGTATATGTGTGTGTTAGGGAGGAGCATGGTGTGGGGTGGGGAGTCTCTTGAGAGTAGGAGGAGATGAGGATCTGGTGGCGGCTTGGGCTGGGAGTGACAGGCCCGGCAGCCCCAAGAGCCCCTGGAAGCAGAATTGAGACCCTTGGTGACTGCTTGGGTGCAGGAGGATGCAGGGTGACACGCAGCCTCCTAGCTGGATGTAGGAGAGAAAAACAAGATACACCAGGCATTTGGAAAGCCAAAGAACACGTGTTTGCTTGTGAAAACTTACGGAATGTTTTGGTGGGATATGTTGAAATTGTTGCCTAAAACGATGGCTAATCTTGTGCCCCTCAGTGTCTGGCCTTCGTTTACCCCTGCTTCCCCTCACTCCCCTGCTTGGGGGCTGGGTGGTCATGACAGCCTCCCCAGTACACAGTGAGCTTCTTTTAGTTTGATGTTTTCTTGGAGAGCTTTTTGTTTTATCCTTAAAAGTAGATCAGACAAGGCCGGGAGCAGTGGCTCATGCCTATAATCCCAGCACTTTGGGAGGCTGAGGTGGGCGGATCACTTGAGATCAGGAGTTCGAGACCAGCCTGGCCAACATGGCGAAACCCCATCTCTACTAAAAATACAGAAATTACCTGGGCGTGGTGGTGCACACCTGTAATCCCAGCTACTCAGGAGGCCTAGGCAGGAGAATCGCTTGAACCTGGGAGGCAGAGGTTGCAGTGAGCCGAGATTGTGCCACTGCACTCCAGCTTGGGCAGCAGAGCAAGACTCTGTCTCAAAACAAAAAACAAAAAACAAAGTTGATTGGACAAGCAGTTTAAAGATATATCAAAACAAAAGTACTGTCAAAAAGTTAAATCAGATTTTTCCTGCATTTTCTGTAAGTACTTGCTAAGGTCCAGATTTAGTTTTCAGCTAGGTGTGACCGTCACCTGCCTTGTTGCCAATGTCCTGAAGATGCTTCATGTTGGCACATGTGGCTTCATCAGGTGGGCTACCATCCTGCATCAATAGTGGGCCATTTCCGTGGTTTCTGGTCTATTGCTGGTCTGGCTTGGCAGGTGGCAGAGCCTGGGTCAGACCCACAGTTTGGCCTCAGGGCTCCAGCTCCAGAGAACCACTGTGCAGCCTTTTACTTCATACACACAGCTCTTTTCACCAAGATGTGTTTTTACTGGGTCAGCAGGCATGAATGTTTTCCCTAAGAGTTTTTTTTTTGAGATGGGGCCTTGCTCTGTAACAGGCTGGAGTGCAGTGGTGCCATCATAGCTGAGGAGGCTGAGGTGGGCGGATCACGAGGTCAGGAGTTCGAGAACACCCTGGCCAACATAGTGAAACCCCATCTCTACTAAAAATACAAAAATTAGCCGGGTGTGGTGGCGGCCACCTGTAGTCCCAGCTGCTTTGGAGGCTGAGGCTGGAGAATTGCTTGAACCCGGGAGGCGGAGGTTGGAGAATCTCTTGAACCTGGGAGGCGGGGGTTGGAGACTCACTTGAACCTGGGAGGCGGAGGTTGTTGTGAGCCGAGGTTGCGCCACTGCACTTCAGCCTGGGCAACACAGTGAGACTACGTCTCCGAAAAAAAAAAAAATAAATAAATAAAAAATAAGGGAGATACTTAAAGTTCTGTTTTCTTTTTTTGTTTTGAAATCAAGATATTTGTTTTAGTCAGGTTCTTTTGGTTGCAAAGAAGAGTCTCACTTAAATGTCCCTAAGCAACTATGTTGCCTAAGGATGCCCAGAGCATCTTAATTGCTGGATGAGTTGCCACAAAGTGAACACTCTCACAATCAGATCCAGAAACAGAACAGCCCCGCCCTGAAGATCTTCTGTGCCCCCAGTCGCTGCCCACCCCTCCCCAGGAAGCTGCACTCCTGATGTCTAGGGTTGTGTGACCGTACTTTTGCTTTTGGTTTCTCTCGCTCAGCATTGTCTGTGAGCTTCATCCATGCTGCTCTAGTAGCCATGCTCATTCACCCCCTTGGACCGCAGTTACCTCACCTGCTGATGGACATTTGGGTGGTTTCTAGCATTTAGGCTATTAAAATTGTGCTGCGGGGAATATTCTCTCACATGTCTTTTCTTTTTTTTTTTTGGAGACGGAGTCTCCCTGTGTTGCCCAGGTTGGAGTGCAGTGGCGCGATCTCGGTTCACTGCAAGCTCCGCCTCCCGAGTTCATGCCATTTTCCTGCCTCAGCCTCCCAAGTAGCTGGAACTACAGGTGCCTGCCACCACGCTCGGCTAATTTTTTTGTAGTTTTAGTAGAGACGGGGTTTTACCATGTTAGCAAGGATGGTCTCGATCTCCTGATCTTGCGATCCGCCTGCCTCAGCCTCCCAAAGTGCTGGGACCATAGCTCACATGTCTTTTCGGGAACATGTATCTAATATGTCTCTGGTGTTGATTCCTAAGAGTGGAATTGCTGGGAGATAGAGAATACAAATGTTCAGCTCTAGGAGATACCGCCACACCCTTCTTATTTTATTTTATTTTTTCATATTAAAACAACTTTTAGGTTTAGGGGTACATGTGCAGGTTTGTTATATAGGTGAACTCATGTCACAGCGGTTTGTGTACAGATTGTTTTGTCAGCCAGGTATTAAGCCTAGTACCCAATAGCTTTTTTTTTTCGGATGTGCAGGTTGTTATATAAGTGAACTCATGTCACAGCGGTTTGTGTACAGATTGTTTTGTCAGCCAGGTATTAAGTCTAGTACCCAATAGCTTTTTTTTTCAGATCCTCTCCCCCCTCCCACCATCTACCCTCAAGTAGGCCCCAGTGTATGTTGTTCCCTTCTTTGTGTTTGCGTGTTCTCTTTATTTAGCTCCCACTTATAAGTGAGAACATACTGTGTTTGGTTTTCTGTTCCTGTGTTAGTTTGCTAAGGATAATGGCCTCCATGTTCCCACAAAGGACATTATCTTATTTTTTTGTGTGGCTGCATAGTATTCCATAGCCTATATGCACCACCTTTTCTTTTTTTTTTTTAATATGTTGATCTCTGGTGTGTACCACATTTTCTTATCTGATCTGTCATTGATGGACATGTAGGTTGGTTCCATGTCTTTGCTATTGTGAGTAGTGCTGCAGTGAACAGAAGCATGCGTGTGTTTATGGTAGAAGGATTTCTAGCTTTGTGCGAGAGCCCCAGTTCCTCCCCATGCTTGCCAATGCCTGGAATGCATGTTATCTTGAAAGTTTTGTCCTTACCCTTGAGACTTGTACAGATAATACTAGGAAGTGTGTGTTACATGGGAGAGTCTTTTTGTAACTGTTGGATGACTGCGCCAATGCCATCAATGACTTTGTGAGGTTTGGTGGAATAAGGAGCTTGGTAGAAGCTGAATTGCTGTGGAATAATTGTTAAGAAGGCAAAGGGAAGGGGAGATGGTGGTCACACACCACGGGGGGTGTAGGAGGAGCAAGGTGGGCTGGTGACTGAAGGAGGCCACAGTAAAACAATGTTTTCTTTGAGAAGGAGCCAGTGCAGGGGAGAGTCAAGGCAGGGGAGAATGTGGTGAAGGAAGAGGCACTGCCTGTGGAGGGCGTAGAGCCCCAGGACTGGGAGGTGGAGGGAGGTGGGCACTGCTGTGGAGAGGGTAGAGCCCCAGGGCTGGGAGGTGGAGGGAGGCATGGGTGTGGGAGCTGTCTCGCTCTGTACTTTGTATCTCTTTATAATTTGCAAACATTTTAAAACGTGGATTAATTTCCCTAATCCTGACAAAGGCCCTAGCAGGCATATTTTGTTACAGTTGAGTAATCTGAGGCTATTTGGAGAGCACAGCCAACCTTACCAAATTCTTTGGTTGTTAAGCGGTGAGCCAGGAGCTGCATCTAGCGCTGGGACAGCTTTGGCGCCTGGTTTCTACACTGCTCTTGCTTAGTTTTGAGTGCAGCCTTTCTGGCAGTTTCTCATTGGTTTAAAGTCCCTCCTTATGTAAAGTCAGACAACTTCGATGGACTTGAAGAATTGAAGAGGCAACGTAGTTTTTATCTAAGAGCATGGGATTTGGAGTCCCACTAACCTTTCTCCAAGCTGGTTCCACGGCTCTCTAGCTGTCAGCTCCTGGTCTGAGTCTGAGTGTTTTCATCAATCAAGTGGGTCTAAGACTCCTCCTGCATAGCGCGGCTGTAGGGATTAAACAGGATAATATTGGGAAATTCCCTGGGACTGCTTGACTGTAGTTAAGAGCCCAGTGTTTGGTGCCTGCCTCATGCCGTGGTCAGCTTCTGTGCAGCAAGTAGAGATAGCGTGGTAACTCAGTATGTGCTGTTATGGAAAGGTTTCCCAGATATGTTACTAAGTAAAAACAATGCAAAACAAGGCACAGAACAGATTTTATGGTGTGAACCTATTTGTGTTTTTAAAAAGGTATATGTACACATAAATAAAATAATTATGTAAAAAATTTATGGAAAGTATACACTTATACACAGGGATGGGAGGTAGGGGTAGGTAGAATTATAAGAATGTATATTTTCCTGGCTGGGCGCGGTAGCTCACGCCTGTAATCCCAGCTTTTAGGGAGGCCAAGGCGGGCGGATCATGAGGTCAGGAGATCGAGACCATCCTGGCTAATACGGTGAAACCCCGTCTCTACTAAAAATACAAAAAAAAAATTAGCCGGGCGCGGTGGCGGGCACCTGTAGTCCCAGATACTCGGGAGGCTGAGGCAGGAGAATGGCGTGAACCTGGGAGGCGGAGCTTGCAGTGAGCCAAGACCGCGCCACTGCACTCCAGCGTGGGCAACAGAGCGAGACTCCGTCTCAAAAAAAAAAAAAAGAATGTATATTTTCCTGTAGTTAATTTTAAAAACCTTCTGCATGATTATTTTAGTGTTAGTTTAAACAACAACAACAAAAGATTACCCTTATGATATGTTCTCTATTGGCTTATTAGCTATACCTCTTTTTTTTTTTTTTTTTTTGAGACAGAGTCATACTCCATCACCCAGGCTGGAGTGCAATGGCATGATCTCAGCTCACTGCAACCTCTGTCCCCCAGGCTCAAGCAATTCTCATGCCTCAGCCTCTTGAGTAGCTGGAATTACAGATGCATGCCACCATGTCTGGCTAATTTTAGTATTTTTAGTACAGACAGGGTTTCACCATGTTGGCCAGGCTGGTCTTGAACTCCTGACCTCAAGTGATCCACCTGCCTCAGCCTCTGGAAGTACTGGGATTACAGGCATGAGCCACCATGCCCAACCTATACCTTTTTTTTTTTGGTGGTGGTTCTAAGATTTTCAATATTACATCTTTAAGTTATCACAGTGTACCTTCAAATGATATTATGCCACTTCACATGTAATATAAGAACCTTATAGAAGAAGGGTGTACTCCTGTCCCCCATCCTTTTGCTATTAATGTCATACATTTTATTTCTACACATTTTAAACCCCATAGTACATTGTTATTATTTTTAAAAAGTCCGGCTGGGTGCGATGGCTCATGCCTGTAATCCCAGCACTTTGGGAGGCCGAGGTGGATGGATCACGAGGTCAGGATTTCAAGACCAGCCTGGTCAACATGGTGAACCCTGTCTCTACTAAAAATACAAAAAAATTAGCCAGGCGTGGTGGTGGGCGCCTATAATCCCAGCTACTTGGGAGGCTGAGGCAGGAGAATTGCTTGAACCCGGGAAGTGGAGGTTGCAGTGAGCTGAGATCGCGCCACTGCACTCCAGCCTGGGTGACAGAGTGAGACTCTGTATCAAAAAAATAAATAAATAAAAGTCCATTATCTTAGAAATAAATTTAAAAATAAGAATATCTTTTATATTAGCCCACATATTTCTATTTATTTTTTCTTTTTTTTCTAAGACTGTTTTACTCTGTTGCCTGGTCTGGAGTTCAGTGGTGTGATCTTGGCTCACTGCAGCGTCCGCCTCCCGGGTTCAAGTAATGTTCGTGCCTCAGCCTCCCAAGAAGATGGGACTACAGGCATGCACTACTATGCCTGGCTAATTTTTTTGTATTTTTAGTAGAGATGGGATCTTGCCATGTTGACCAGGCTGGTCTCGAACTCCTGGCCTCAAGCAGTCTGCCTGCCTTAGCCTCCCAAAGTGCTGGGATTACAGGAATGAGCCACTGTACCCGGCCCACATATTTCTGTTTCTAGGCTTCATTCCTTTTATAGCTCTGAGCTTGAATCTAGTATATTTTCCTTCAGTCTGAAGAACTTTAACTTTGCTTATAGTACTGGTATTTTGACCACACATTTTCTCAGCTTTTGTTTGTCTGAGGATGTCCCTTATTTCACCTTTATGCTCCCAGCACTTTAAGGATGTTCTGTTGTCTCAGGCTTGCCTTGTTCCTGAAGTCTGCTGTCGGTCTTACTTTTGTTCTCTAGTGTGTAATATTCTTTTTCTCCTCCAGCTACTTTAAAGATGTTTTTGTCATTGGAATTTAGCAGTTTGATTACAATGTACCTTGGTGTAGTTTTCTTTGTGATTAGCCTGCTTGTAGTTTGTTGACATTCTTGGGTCTGTAGGATTATACTTTTCACCAAAATTTTGGAAAATGTACTGCCATTATTTTTCCAGTTTTCCTATCTCTCCCCTTGTTCCTCCTCAATCTTCCAAAGCTTTATTTACATTTATTTTAGATGCTAGATATTGTCCCACTGAGGATCCCCATTCCCTCCATCTTTTTTTCCTCTGTGATTCAGTTGAATTGTTTCTGTTGTAATGTCTTCACGTTCTCCCATCTGTTGTTCTATAGTATCTAACATGCTTTTTATTTTATTGTTACAGAGACAGGAGGATCTCGCTATGTTGCCCAGGCTGGTCTTGAACTCCTGGGCTCAAGTGACCTCCCATGGTGTCAGGATTACAGGTGTGAGCCGCAGTGCCCAGCCCTACCATGCTTTTAAGCCAACTCATCTGATGTATTTCAAAATTTCAGATGCTGTTTTTTTTTCTCTAGAAGTTCCATTTGGGTTTCTTTCTTCGTATTCATGGTTTCTTTTAAATCCTTGAACAAATTTGTAATATTGTTTTAAAAATCTTGTGTGTTATTTCCTCATCACTCTCATTTTTGGGTCTAGATGGACTGATTTTCTTGTGGTTGTGGATCAGGCTTTCCTGCTTTTTCTTACCTCTAGTAATTTCTGATTGGATGCTGGACACAGGGAGGGTTATGTTGTTGAGCATCTGCGTTTTGTTTTCTGCATTTAAACAGTGTTGAGTTTTGTTCTGGCAGGAAGTTAGTTTACTTGTGGATCAGCTGCCTTCTTACAGGGTTTGTTTTCTGTCTTTTAAAAACAGGTCTAGACCAGGCGTGGTGGCTCACGCTTGTAATCCCAGCACTTTGGGAGTCTGAGGCAGGAGAATCGCTTGAACCTAGGAGGTGGAGGTTGCTGTGAGCCGAGATTGCGCCATTGTACTCCAGCCTGGGCAACAGAGCGAGACTCTGTCTCAAAAAGATGAATGAATGAATGAATGAATGAATAAATAAATAAATAAAAGCAGGTCTAGGTCAGGATTGGAAAACTATGGCCCCCTGCTTGTTTTTATAAATAAAGTCTTTCGGAACACATTCCCATTATTTGTGGATGGTCTATGTTGATTTCATGTGACAGTGGTAAAGTTGAGAAGTTGAGGCAAAATCTGTATGTCCCACAAAGCCTAAAATATTTATTATCTGCCCCTTTACAGCAGGAAATTTGTTGACCCGTAGTCTAGAGAAGCCTTTACTTTTGGTCTAGTTTACCCTGTGCCTAACGTTGTGGCCTTTCTGAGTCTCCGCTGAGGGTTGTGGGTGATTCATGAGGTCCCTTCATTCTCCCTCGTTGGAGCTTGAATGTTTCTCACCCTGCTCCGCTTCTCCTTCCCCTGTGGCTGCTCTTTGCCTGGCCTCCTGGAGTCTCACCAGCAGCACGCCCTGCCTTGCATTCAGCCAGGGACTCAAGGGGCCCAGCTCTGTTTCTGCCTCCTCCATGTGGCTGTCTCCTCCTTGTTACTCTGCCGCTCTCGTGCTGGCTGCTCTGGCCATCATGAACTCAGATCTCTCTCCTCAGCTCAGTGACTGTCACGGTCTGCATGGGCCCCTGTCTCCATGCAGAAAGCTCCTGTGTCATGGGGCACACCTCATTTGTCTTCCCTCTCAAGGACCACGTTCCAGTATGACACACTGTTCAGTGCCTGAAAAAGTGTTTTATGTGTTGTGTTCAGTTTTCTAGTTGTGTATGGTGAGAGGGCTAGGCTGTTACTACTTAGTCCATCTTTTTCTGGAGGTGGTGGTCCCCCAAAGTATGATATAGAAGGGGCAAATGAAAGAAAGTGCCAGATAGATGAATGATGCACGATGGGATCGCCTTTTATTAAGTAGGTTAGAGTAGCTGATGGTTGATTTTTTTTTTTTTTTTTCCTTGAGACGGAGTCTCACTCTGTTGCCCAGGCTGGAGTGCAATGGTGCAATCTCGGCTCACTGCAACCTCTGCCTCCTGGGTTTAAGCGATTCTCCTGCCTCAACCTCCTGGACATCTGGGACTACGGGTATCCACCACCATGCCTGGCTAATTTTTGTATTTTTAGTAGAGATGGGGTTTTACCATGTTGGCCAGGCTGGTCTCAAACTCCTGACCTAAAGTGATCTGCCTGCCTCGGCCTCTCAAAGTGCTGGGATTACAGGCATGAGCTACCGTGCTCGGCCTGATGGTTGATTCTTTACAGTTAATAAGTTGTTATGTATTAATGAGTTGTAATTTTCCCCCCCAGTGGAGTTTCACTTTCCAACTTACACACGGCATTAATATTTAAGATTACATTGGTGTATCACATTAATAGTAGAGATTAAAGTTTGGAAGAGTTCAGCTTTCATGATCCCTAGACAACTAATTTACAAGGCTAGATTTAGAGTTTCTCCTTTCTCTGATAGAAACATTTGCATTTCATTTGGGCTTTATAATGCCAGGTAGGTCAGAGGTTGAAACTGCAATAATTGTTAAACACGTAAGAGGATTTAAGGATAAAATCCTCCCCTGTTTTGGTGTTACAGATCTAAATTGGGCACTCATGAAGTCATGTAGTGCTAGAGTGCCGGATTTGGCTCGCTACCCTAAAGATTTAGTTAATTATACAGAAATCCTCTTTCGGTGTTACTAATTGTTCATGTCCTATAGAAAATGGTCTAATTGTTCTTTTCATTTAGCTATTTTGTTTAAGAAGGTCCTTTCTAGTCTGATTTGATTTCTTTCTTTTTTGAAATTAGTAAGTAAAGAATACAGAAAACATCTATTTACAATTCCATCAATATTTATAAAAACATCTGTGTGCCCGCAGCCTAGTCAAGATATAGACTATTTCAGTGCCCTAGGACTTCTTTATGTGTCGCACCTTGATCACAGTTACTCCTTTTCTTAAAGAGGCAAATACTTTTCTTCCTTTTGTTGGCAATAATTATTTCTTCACTTTTCTTTTGAGATGGGGTCTCATTCTGTCTCCCAGACTGGAGTGCGGTGGTGTGATCATAGCTCACTGCAGCCTCAACCTCCTGGGCTCAATTGATCCTCTCACCTCAGCTTTCCGGGTAACTGAGACTACAGGTGCACACCACCACACCAAGCTAATTTTTGCATTTTTTGTAGAGACAGGGCTTCACCTTGTTGCCCAGGCTGGTCTCAAACTCCTGAGCTCAAGCAATCTGCCTGCCTTGGCCTCCCAAAGTGCTGGGATTATAGGCGTGGGCTACTATGCCCAGCCTCTTCACTTTTCTTAATGGTTTTCCTACCTGTGCATCTCTAAAAATTGTACTTCAGTTTTTCTTGTGTTGCTTCTTTTCTCAATATTGTATTGATAAGAATCAGGTGGTTGAGAAAAACATTTAGGTATGCCGTAGGGATAGAGTAACTATTTTAAATTCTTTTTTAAAAAAAGAATCAGGTGGTTGAATATATGTTGTTTACTTCTATGTGATATCTCATTTCATGTGTACATCACAATTTATCCATTCTACTGCTGAACAATGTTGAATTAGCACTACTTATTTATTTTAGAGACTGAGTCTCACTCTGTCACCCAGGTTGGAGTGCAGTGGCACCATCACGGCTCACTGCAGCCTTGACCTCCCGCGGTCAGGTGATCTTCCCACCTTAGCCTCCCAAGTAGCCGGAACTACAGGCAGGTGCCATGCCCGGCTAATTTTTCTTTGTATTTTTTTGTAGAGATAGAGTTTTGCCATGTTTCCCAGGCTGGTCTCGAACTCCTGGGACAAATGAGCATTCTCATATATTCTGGTACACCTAAGCAGGCATAAGATATAATATAATTGTGTGTTTTCTTCTCCTTTTTTTTTTTAAATGCCTGTTCAAGTCTTTTGCCCAATTTTCTGTTGAGTTGTGTTTTTCTTACTGATTTTAGGAGCTTTTATATATTTTGAATATGTATTATAAATACCTCCCAGCCTGGGCAACATAGTGAAACCCCATCTCTCCAAAAAAAAAAAAAACAAAAAAAAAACAAAAAAAAACAAAAAAACCAAAAAAACAAAAATTAGCCGGGCATGGTGGTGCACACCTGCAGTCTCAGCTACTTGGGAGGCTGAGGCAGGAGGATGGCTTGATCCCAGCAGTTCCAGGCTGCAGTGAGTTGAGATCACACCAGCACACTCCAGCCTGGGTGATAGAGTGAGACCCTGTCTCTAAAAAACCAAAACCAAAAACAAATCTCAAAATCTTTCCACTCAGAGGCTTGTTTTTTCATGTACCTTATGGGGTCTTTTGACATTCTCCATTTTAATGTGGTCTGATAATCAGTCTGTTCCTTTGAAGGTTGGTGCTTTTTTTGCATCTTATTTAAGAACTCTCTCCCTTGATGGCATGAAGTTAATCTATATTATCTGTTAAGGCTTTATGCTTTTTCTTTCCTGTTTAAGTTTTATATAAACTTTGTGTATGGTTTAAGGTAGGGATCTAGTTTCCCATGTGGATATCTAGTTGTCTTAGTAGATTTCTGTGAAAAGCTCATCCTTCTTCCTCAGTTGCAGTGCTCTGTCATAGGCCAAGTGACCAGTGTAGGTCTGTTTGGGACTTTCTGTTTATCCCATTGATCTGCTGGTGTCATTGGTCAGCCCTAGCACCACTCTGTCTGCTTTAATTACTAGAGCTTTATAAAAAATCGTGTGAAGGAAGCACTTGTTTTTCTTGAGAATGTCTTGGCTGTTCTTGTTCTTTTGTTCTTTATAGAGGTTTAACAATTAGCTTGTCGAGTTCAAAGAAAGAAAATTTGGGGGGTATTTGATTGGGATTGCATTGAGCCTATACATCAATTTGGACAGATCTGATGTCTTTTCAGAATTGAGATTTCTGGTCCACACACGTGGCATATCTCTTATTTAGATAGGTCTTCTTTAATTTCCCTGCATTAAGTTATATACTTTTCCCTGTAGAGGTGTTGCCCATCTTTTGTTGGAATTCTTTTAAGTACTTGATATTATTTTGATGCTGTCCTAAGAGGCACCTTTAAAAAATTTAAGTTTTTAGCCTGTTATTTGGTAGGTATATAAGAATAAAAATTATTTTTGTGTATTGCTTTATATGCAGCATTCATGGTATCTCCATGTCATCAGGAGCCCCGGCAGCCATGCACACAGCTTCCATTCCCCCTTGATCCTGAAGAGTGTGTAAGGCTGCTGGGGATCGGATGCAGTTATATATGGGGTGTGGATGCAGGGGAGCCAGCCGTCGTTTCATGCTGGTCTTGAGGGTCATTCTAATCATGAGGCCACCTTACACCCTCTACTCCGGGACATCCCACAGATCGGAAGGCTCATGGCAACCCAGATGGAGAACCGGCTCCTAGCACTGGCCTTCCCCATTTATCTTAACTGGTGCATTTCCAGGGCAGCAGGGCTGCAAGAGTCAGCCCTACAGCTGTCTGCCCACATGCCTGGGTCGGGGGAAGTTTTGGGCTTCATGTCAATTCTCGAGTTCCCGAAAGTTTGTGTCCGGGTTAGGAATAACTTGTCCCACAAATGCCTGGTAGAACTTGCCCATGAAGTCATGTAATCCGAAAGTGTTGTTTGTAAAAAAATTTTTTAAAGTTCTGATTTAAGCTTTTAAGATGGTTTTTTTTTTTTGAGTCAGTTTTGGCAAGTTACATTTTAAGAAGACTTTGTCTAATTCATCTAGGTTTCAAATTTATAGGCATAAAGTTGTTTGTAACATCCTCTTGTGATCTTTTTAAAGTCAATGGGATTGTAGTAATGTTTCCTTTTTATTCCTGACATTGAGATTTGTGTGTCCACTCTTTTTTTTTGTTTTTTTGAGACAAGATCTTGCTTTGTCACCCAGGCTGGAGTGCAGCGGTGCAATCATGGCTCACTGCAGCTTTGAACTCCTGAGCTCAAGCGATCTTCCCCCCTTAGCCTCCCAAGTAGCTAGGACTACAGATGTGTGCCACCAAGCCCAGCTTATTTAAATGTTTTTTTTTTTTTTTTTTTTTTTTGTAGAGACAGGGTCCCCTTATATTTCTTAGGCTCGTCTTGAACTCCTTGGCCTCGAGTGATCCTCCTGCCCTGGCCTCCCAAAGTGCTGGGATTACGGATGTGAACCACCATGCCTGGCCCCCTAGTTTATTTTATATCTTATTATTTCCTTCTTTCTACTTTCCTTGAGTATGTTTTATTGCCTTTTCCGCCATTCTTGAGGGGGAGATTCTTCAGTTGAGTACTTCCCTTATTAGTTTTCAGCCATTTGTCTTTTCTAATGTATGCACTTAGCACTTAGAAATGTAAATGCTTAGTGGCATTCAACAAGTAGTAGTTTTTAAAAATTTATTTATTTATTTCAGAGACAAGGTCTCCCTGTGTTGCCCAGGCTGGTCTTGAACTCCTGGCTCCTTCCGCCTTGGCCTCCCAGAGTGCTGGGATTATAGGCATGAGCCACCATGCCTGGCTGGATATACAGTATTTTTGTTCGGTTCAAATTATTCTCTAAATTTTATTTTGATTTGGTCAATTTATTATTTAAAAGTGTTGTAATTTTTAAACATAGAAGACTTTTTCTAGGATTTATTTTTGTTTTCTTAATTGCATTTTCATCAGAAGATGTGTCAGCAGGGCAGTAGCAGGTGCACCGCACATCTGTAGGGGGAGCCATCCACACCGTTGCCATGTGCGAATGGCGCCCCCTCGTGTTGTGGATGGTGTAGGTTGCACCACTGTGTGCACACGCGTGCGTGCATGCATGCACATGCTTGGAATTTCAGCTGCTCTGTGCCTTATAGGCCTGTGCGTGGTCAGTTTTTGTAAATGTTCCCTGTGTACTTGAACACGATGCGTGTCTACAGCTGTTGGTGCCACCTTTTATACGTGTCCATGAAGTCAAATATTTTATTTGTGGTGTACAAATCATCTACACTTTACTGATTTTTTTTGACTATTTCTATCAGTAACAGAGAGGTGTATTAACACTTCTCATCATCATTGTAAATATGTCTAATTCTCCTTGTTAGACATATTTAGACAGAATTCTCTGTCCATTTGTGCTTCGTTTATATTTTGAGGCCATATTGTTGTAAACCTGTTGTCTCTTCCTGGTGAATTGGAGTCTGTATTGTTGTAGAGTGACTCTTTATCCCTAATAAAACTTTGTGCGTTACAGTCTGTTTTGTCTCAGGATAGTTATACCAGTTTTCTCTTGGTTAGTGTCAGTCTTGTTTATTTGTCCTTTTATATAAGTCAACACTTCTGTAGCCTTATATTTTTCATATGTCTCTTATAAACAGTTTGTAGTTGGATTAAAACAGATCAGTCTGATGATTTTTGTCTTTCAGTTGGAGCACTTAGTCTACTTACAGCCATTGGGGCATAAATCTGCCATCTCTTTTGTGCTTTCTATTTGTCCTTCCTGTACTGTTTTTTTTAAATGCCTTTTTATAGATTGAAAATATTTAATTTCTTCCCTTTTACTATTTTTGAAGCAGTGCACTGTTTTTCTCTCATAATAGTTTCTTAGAAATTACAGTAGGAATACTGAAAAAAGTACAACGTCCGTCATGACCTTTATTCTTTTCTTAGACAACCCAAGACTTAGGAAATTATTTAATCCATTTGTTTCTTATATGTGAGTATTGCTGTGTACAGTATTTTATTTTTTAGCACCCCAAGTTACCATCCTTGTTTTCGGCAGTCATTGTTCTTTCAGGCTGATACACATGCTTTTGACTCTTTGCTCTCCTTTCCTTTAGCGTCTCAGAACTTTCCTATGGGGCCGCCTACTTTGACTGAAAGATTTCAGAATTCTTTTCTCATGATGGTCTACTGATGCCACATTCACTTCGTTAGTCTGAAAATATCTTTTTTGTTTGTTTGTTTTTGTTTTTTTGAGACAGGGTCTCGCTTTGTTGTCCAGGCTAGAGTAAAGTGGCGTGACCTTGGCTCACTGCAACCTCCACCTCCTGGGTTCAAGCGATCCTCCCACCTCAGACTCTTGTGTAGCTGGGACAGCAGGTGTGTACCACCACACCCAGCTAATTTTTGTATTTTTTGTAGAGATGGGGTTTTGCCCTGTGGCCCAGGCTTGTCTCGAACTCATGGGCTCAGGCGATCCACATGCCTTGGCCTCCCAAAATGCTGGGATTACAGGCATGAGCTCCCATGCCCGGCCTCTGAAAATATCTTTATTCAGTCATAATTCTTTTTTTTTTTTTTTTGAGATGGAGTTTCGCTCTTTTTGCCCAGGCTGGAGTGCAGTGGCGTGATCTCAGCTCACTGCAACCTCTGCCTCCCAGGTTGAAATGGTTCTTCTGCCTCATCCTCCCAAGTAGCTGAAATTACAGGCACCACCATGTCTGTCTAATTTTGTATTTTTAGTAGAGATGGGGTTTCACCATGTTGGTCAGGCTAATCTTGAACTCCTGACCTCAGGCGATCCACCTGACCTGGCCTCCCAAAGTGCTGTGATTACAGGCGTGAGCCACTGCACCCGGCCTCAGTTGTCATTCTTGAAAGATATTTTTCCTAGGGATGGAATTCTAGAGTGATGTTTTCTTTTAGACTTTGAGGACAGCTGGGACCACAGGTGCATGCCACCACACCTGGCAAGTTTTACATTTTTTCGTAGAGCTAGGGTCTTCCTATGTGGCCCAGGCTTGTCTTGAACTCCTGGGCTCAAGCAATCCTCCTGCCTCGGCCTCCCGAAGTGCTGGCGTCAAGCAATAGATAAAGAGGTAGCAGCAGGGTGTCATGGCCAGGGTGTCACACTGTGTGGAAGCTGCCAGTCCAGCTCTGGAGCTGGGCTTCTCAGTGCTGTGTTTCAGCAGCATGCCTGTCTCCAGTGCCATTCTCTTCGAAGGGCCTTGGACCTGCAGCCTTCCTGGAGGGAGAGGGTGAATAGCTAAGATGCAGAATGGGCTTTCTTTGTAATCTGGAAGACCTACGCTTAATGAAGCAGTGTCAGTTTGAACACCTCTTATGCTTATGAAAACATGTTTAGGTTATTTTAGCTGATTGAAGGCAAAATATGGCCTGACACTGTGATGTGCTGCGAAGCCAAATGCATCAGACCCTGGCTGTCGGCTTCTGGCTGTGTTAATAGAGTGCAGCATCCAGATTGAGGGCAGAGATAGTCTCTCTGCTCATGAGCTGTCTTTAAAGAAGTGCCCTCTTTAGAAAGATTGCACGTTGCATTGGAATTTATTCAAGGTGCGTGGCTGAGATAGTGAATGGATGCAAACCGTTGTCTGAGGAACTTCAGTCAGGGAGCTCGGTTGTTTAGTGTGGAGTAAAGGATCTTTCATGAGTGAGTGGTGGTGGTGGGGGGGGGTGGTACATTTCACTCCAGATGTCAACAGTCATTGCGATGTTGGCACTGCTTTGGTCCTGAGTTTCAAGGGAGGAAATTGAAGGCTTGAGAGGTGAAGTAATTTGCAGAAGGTCCCCTGAACTCAGACCTGACTGTCTCCAAAGTGGCGTGTCAGCTGAGGGAAGACAGGGGTATCTTGCAGTCGTGATTTCTGATCAACACATACTGTCCAGCTTCCCAACATGGCCAAACAACAGGACAGACGTGGCTGCTTTCCATGGGCTCTGTTGCTTCTGATTGATGTGTGTCTTTTCTCTTTGAGTTGAAGCATTAGAAGGTGTATCTACCAAGATCCAGTAAAGAAGACAGAAAACACACTGGGTATCTCAACCAAGTGGATTTAGGTAGGGAATTGGTTTTACAGGCTTTCGAGGGGCTGAAAGGGCGAAAAAGAAACCTTGACTGAGACAGTAACTGCAGGAGGCAGCCGCTGCCGCTAGGGCTGGGGGAGCAAATAGAAGAGGCTGGAGTTACTTAAGAGCCATCTCTAGATGGCTAGAGAAGGGGCCCAGTGAGCTGGGGGTTGGGCCACTGAGGTAGGGACACAGCCTGGCGCTTGCTGGCACCACTGCTGCTAAGTGCACAATGCGGGGGCCTGGGAGCAGAAGGAATCTGGAGGGTGTGGGGGCGGCTGGCAGCTGGGAAGGGAACCATCCTCCCTCCTCGCCTGCCAGCCTCCCTGGAGGGTGCTGGACAGGTTTGAACTTCATGTGGTAGCAGTAATTTTAAGGTTTTGCTTTGTCCCCTTGCAACTCTCCTTACTTGCTTTGTCCCCTTGCAACTTATAACTACCTTACACAGGTACTCTGCATTGGTACTCTGCATTGGTACTCTGCACAGGTACTCTGCATTGGTACTCTGCATTGGTACTGTGCACAGGTACTCTGGGTAGAGAGTACATATGGGATCTGAACCTCCTGTGCTTTGCCCGAGTGAGGGCCTCAAGGACTTTGTGGATCCCTTCCTGATCTTTTATTTATTTATTTATTTAATTTATTTATTTATTTACTTTGAGATGGAGTTTCGCTCTTGTTGCCCAGGCTGGAGTGCAATGGTGCAATCTCGGCTCACCGCAACCTCCGCCTCCCGAGTTCAAGCGATTCTCCTGCCTCAGCCCCCGAGTAGCTGGGATTACAGGCATACGCCACCACTCCGGCTAATTTTGTATTTTTAGTAGAGACGGGGTTTCTCCATGTTGGTCAGGCTGGTTTCGAACTCCTGACCTCAGGTGATCTGCCTGCCTCGGCCTCCCAAAGTGCTGGGATTATAGGCGTGAGCCACCGCACCCGGCCCTTGCTGATCTTTATGGCAAGAGGTTTTTGCCACAACAACACTTCACACCTGACTGAAGCCCAGGGAAGCCCATGTCACGATGGCTGGAGGCAAGGAAGAGGATCTAGTCTTTTCTCTCTCCCAGAGGCGGAAGCCTTATGTCCACATCACTGTGAGCCTTCTGGCCTTGCCCAAGGACTATTCTTTTAAACTAAGAGAGCAAATTAAGATATTTCCGAGGGGTCTGGGATCCATGTAAATGAAAAAGTTCAACCTTTTTTGTAAGCCATGTTCGTAAAAATCTGCATGTGGGGTAGTTAAGTGTCACTTTACTAGAGTCGAGGATTTCAGCGCAGGTCTTTTTGAAGTTCTGAGATGAACTTCTCCTCCTCTTTATACTTCTCATTCCAAGGATGCTGAGTGTGGGATTATTCCTGATGCAGTGCTGTCTAGGAAGGGGAGCCTCAGCACGGCATCTACCATGGGCTGCTTTGCTTCTGTATTTAGAAAGAGAACTAGAATTTTGAAATAATTGACTTACAACTACTTAGAAAAGAAAGGGCCAATTACTATGTGCAAACATGGCTCCCTCACAGTCAGGCATGTTTCCTGATCTCATCTCCTTTTTCAGGAGACTCTGGAAATACATGCATGTATTTCATTATTGGGAACTACTGATAATTTAACCACTTTTGTGCTATTAGACATTTAGGTTGTTTCTGATTTTTCAATATTGTAACTCATGATAAGACAGTGTATAAATCTTTGTTCAGATTTCTGGTTATTTTCTCAGTATGGTTTCTGGAAGTGATAGAAATAACTGGATAAATAATAAATAACCTTTAGGGGAATTGGCACGTTTTGCAAAATTGCTGTTTGGGAAGTTTGTACCATTTTATGTGCCTGCTCGGGGGGTCTGAAGGAGGCTTTTTCCTGGCTCGGCTGCCATCCCTGGGCATTGCCATTCGAGAATACCTTTGCAATTAAGTAGACACTTGACCGTTTCATTGTTTTAATTATACTTTTCGATTATTAGTGTAGTTGAGCATTTTTACATATGTTTATGGGTCAGTTTCATTACGTTTAATACTTTATGCCCTTCGTCCACTTGTAAGTAAAACAGTGAAAAGTGACCGGTGTGGGTTTTTTTTTGTGTTTTGTTTTGGAGACAAGGTCCCACTCTGTTGCCCGGGGTGGAGTGCAGTGGCATAATCACAGTTCACTGTAGCCTCGAACTCCTCAGCTCCAGCAATCTTCCTACCTCAGCCTCCCGAGTAGCTGGGACCATAGGGGCATGCCACCATACCTGGCTAATTTTTTTTTATTTTTATTTTTTGTAGATATGAGGTCTCCCTATGTTGCCCAGGCTGGTCTCAAACTTCTGAGCTAAAGTGATCCTCCCATCTCAGCCTCCTAAAGTGCCTGGATTGCAGGCATGAGCCGCCATGCCTAGCCTGTGTGGCCTTTCATACTAAGTGAATCTGTGGCCACCCACATCCTGAGAATTATTTTGTTCCTCTTCCAACTCAGAGGAAGGTCCCCTTGGAAGTGTGGCTTGGGGCTCAGTGATTGAACCTTTCCTGTTCATCATTTTCGTCAGTGTGTTGGATACAGATTTGGAAGGCGTGATTACTGAGTGCTGATTATACAAAGTTGGGAAGGACAGGTACTAATGTAGATGAAAGACTCATGATTTACCCCAATCTTGAAAGGATGACATGCTGGTAGATTGTGGTAAAATATAACAGAGATACTTTGAAAGTCCTGCATTTAGTCTTCCCTTTCTCTCCCTTGCTCCCTTCCTCCCTTGCTTTCTTTCTTCCTCCCTTCCTTCCCCTTTTATTTTTCCCATCAATTGCATAAATGCAGGTAAACATTTAGCCATACCTGTGAAAGCCCCTGTGTATGTGGTGGCCTTAATCATTGTCCATTTTTGGGCCTGTGGATCCCTGTTATTCTCTGCAGTGGAGACTGCACATTGGGCCAGTGCATGCCTGCTATTCTCTGCAGTGGAGACTGCACATCGGGCCTGTGGATCCCTGTTACTCTCTGCCGCAGAGACTGCTCATGGAGCATCTGATTTTCTTCTGGACCTTCTAATTTTTGAGCTGCATTCACAGAGCACACCTGAGAAGTGGTGGCCAAGGGGAGTGATCTAGGACCCTGAGAGGCCTGGAAGCAGCTCCCCTTAGGGAGAGTTGCAGAGAGCTGGGGATGTTGAAGGAGAGAGAAGGCTCTGGAGGAACTTGGATACTCCTTTCCAGGCTGAGAAGTGCTGCCCTGGGCACTAGAGAGGGAGAGCTCCGGCCATGGCTTCCGAGGGCCACCTGCAAGTGGACGCCACCATGGGACAAACAGCCTCATCTCACTCATTGAACATTCCAGGAGGAAGTAAATGACCCCTTTCAGGATGTCACGGGATTTCTATTTTGCTGGGAAGTGCTTGTGGTGGAAGCATGGGTACTAGGTGGACCTGGATTCAGAGGACAGCTCAGCCGATTCCTGGCTTGTGGACTTAGATGGGCTGAACCTTTAAACACTCAGAACATCAGTTTCCTGTAAAGTGGGGTAAGGATGTGTGTATACTGTAATTGATGTGAATATCTAAAGGGGCGCTATTGCCAAGTCCCTGAGTGCGGACCCAGCAGGTTGGAACCACTTCTTTTCTGTTCCCTGAAGAATTGGACTGTGTGGACGCAGATCCTGCTCCCCTGAGCTGCACGGCCCTCTCTGATCACACATACACGTGTGCATCTGACACATATGCTTAAGTGTGAGGGTGACAGAGGACAGACAAATGGGCTGTTTTTATTTTTATTTTTTGAGATGGCGTCTCGCTCTGTCACCCAGGCTGGAATGCAATGTTGTGATCTCGTCTCACTGCAACCTCCGCCTCCCGGGTTCAAGCGATTCTCCTGCCTCAGCCTCCCGAGTAGCTGGGACTACAGGCACCTGCCACCACACCCAGCTAATTTTTATATTTTTAATAGAGACGGGGTTTTACCATGTTGGCCAGGATGGTCTCGATCTCTTGATCTCGTGATCCGCCCGCCTCGGCCTTCCAAAGTGCTGGGATTACAGGCGTGAACCACCGCCCACGGCCAAATGGGCTGTTTTAAATCTATTAGAAAAATTTTTCACAATTTGTAGCCTCTATTATTCTTTCTTTTTCTTTTCTTTTCTTTTTTTTTATTTGAGACAGAGTCCCACTCTATTGCCCAGGCTTGACAGAGTACAGTGGTGTGATCTTGGCTCACTGCAACTTTCGCCTCCCAGGTTCAAGCAATCCTCTCACTTCAGCCTCCTGAGTAGCTGGGACCCCAGGCATGCACCACCACGCCTGGCTAAATATTCTCAGTTATACTTTCGGTAGACGTAAAGGCAGTTGGCAACCAAGCTGTATGTTAGAAAATACTAACTGCGGTCCCTGTCCACTGCCTCTTTCCTCTTTTTTTTTTTTTTTCCGAGATGGAGTCTTGCTCTGTTGCCCAGGCTGGAGTGCAGTGGCGTGATCACCGCTCAGTGCAGCTTCTGCTTCCTTGGTTCAAGTAATTCTCTCCTGCCTCAGCCTCCTGAGTAGCTGGGATTACACGTGCGCACCATCACGCCAGGCTAATTTTTCTACATTTAGTAGAGACGAGACGGGGTTTTGCCATGTTGGCCAGGCTGGTCTCAAACTTCTGACCTCAAGTGATCTGCACGCCTCAGCCTCCCAAAGTGCTGGGATTATAGGTGTGAGCCACTGCGCCCGGCTGTTCACTGCCTCTTTCTGAGGCCTGTCCCGCGTGGGACCCTTGTGAGCTGGTGGAGGCCTCTTGAGGGCTGGCAGGAACCTGTGCCACCTCTGGGCCCAGCACCTATGCTCCCGGGAGCCACCCCGCCTCTTGCCTTCAGTCTTCACCTGTACTGTGAGGATCATCCACTGGCCTCCCAACCCGGTAGTGAAGGGGGAATAACGAGGACATCTCTGCAAAGTGCTGCAGGTTCCCCTGAGGAAAGCTATCGTAGAGTAGAAACGGGAATGCACCCCTGGAATCAGCTCTCCGATGATATGCAGGTGCAGCCGCCTCCAGCCCTGCCGTTGGTCAGGAGGAGGCAAGGGGTACCTAATGTGCTCTTATTTGGCCCATGATAAGTGGAGAAAGAGACCTTTGCCCAGGTGTCCATGTCACTGAGGCAGTGGCGGAGGGTGTCCCCCAGCTCTGCAGTGGTCACCCTCTGCCTCCTGTCCTTGGGCAGCTGCCTATGGCTGCCGGCAGGGAAGGTGCTGTTGGTTGTTTGCTCCCAGCCCTGGCTGTGGGGCCTGCTCTGCAGAGGTCAGGGGCATGGCACAGGGGGACCGAGCAGGGAGCTGGAGCCAGGCAGTGCAGACTGAGCCAGGCCGAGGAGACCCCCGCTTTTATCTTGAGTGTTGTCATCTGATGCTGAGTTCTTTCTCAGCTGTGAAGGGGAATCAGTGTCCTGACTTGAATTGCACTTTGATGGAGTTTTTAGTTTCTGTGTGTTGGATTTTTACTGAGAGCTCTAGAGAAACTAGTCACCTGGGGGTTTCACAGGAGGGTTGTGAAGTGCTGAATTTTTCTTTGAGCTTTTAAGGTCAGAACTCAGGGGAGCTAAAAAAAATGTAAAAAATAATAATTTAAACCTTATAAGGTGACTCATAAATAACTGCCTTTCAAGATGAGTGGAATTCTTCTGGGAAAAAGCCCTGTGGAAATTCTCCTGACCACCGAGAACAAAGAGGACCACTACTATAAAAACCTCCAGAATCATCATCTGTGGATGGAGGGAAGACTCTGCCAGGAGCGCGATTTTTCCTTTATGTGTTACTCTGTTTACCATGTCTCAATAAAATGGCAGAGAAAGTCCTTTTCCCACGTTTCATTTTTCCCACAACTTTCCCCTTTCGACTTCTTTGGGGCTTCCCCTTATCTGAGACTGGCCCACCGCAGAATTCACCTTCACGGCCCTGTCTGGATGGAATGTGGACGCCATCAATGTGTTTACTGCTTTTATCTCTTAGCTACTTAGAAACATTCTTATCATGAGAAAATGGGAATTATGCTTTGATCCTTGAATTAAATCAAGGCTGTGGTAGCTGGTGAGTCATGAGGCTTTATTAAAATAAATGATCTCAGATGTGTTGGGTATTCACTGACAAGATGTTACCAGAGCTCAAACATTTAAGATAAGCCACATATTATTTGTATGGATTCATAAAATATAGAAAGAGCGTGAGCTATGGCTGGGTTTTGTATCCTTTCCCCCAACTTTGTTACACTTTTCTGAAAGAAAATGAGACTTTGCTTTTATGTGAATAGCTGTAGAAAGCTAGGGAGGGGTGCCATTTGGAAATTGAATTAAAACCAAATTATGTAAGAATGTGGTTAGTTTTATAATATCCTGTTCTTGTTCCAGTGCTTTGGTTTATTATTATTATTATTTTCTGAGATGGAGTCTTGCTCTGTGGCCCAGGCTGGAGTGCAGTGGTGCGATCTTGACTCACTGCAAACTCCACTTCCCGGGTTCAAGTGATTCTCCTGCCTCAGCCTCCCGAGTAGCTGGGATTATAGGCATGCGCCACCCTGCCCAGCTAATTTTTGTATTTTTTAGTAGAGACAGGATTTCACCATGTTGGCCAGGCTGGTCTTGAACTCCTGACCTCATGATCCACCCGCCTCAGCCTCCCAAAGTACTGGGATTACAGGCATGAGCCACCTCGCCTGGCCGGTTTATTAATTTTTCCTCAGTGCCCTGGAGGCGCACAGGGCTGCTGCACCTGTTAGGGTGACCCTGGGTCCTGCAGCCTCTGGGGCACCGTGCACAGCACTTGCATAGGGCGGTCCTGAGTGTGCACGCTGCTACGTCGCTCAGGCTTATGTGCCTTAAGCAATTGCATAGTTTAGGCACAGTGCTGCTTCTCAAAGTGAATTCTACTTGGAGCCACTTATATATAGATTAGATTTTATAATGTGTAATATGAAGAGGAGCCTGGAGGTATACTTAATTTAGGAATTATATTATTTTTGGTTTGGGTTTTAAAGTATTTGAATGCCTATTAAGCCAGTTATGTAGTGGCTAGAGGTTCAAAATTTGTAGTATTTATGAAAAATACTCATTCTAAATCTGCTTCCTTTTATAATTTAGGTATATACGCTCTCTGCTCAGAATTCTTCAATACAATGCATTAAATATTGTTCCGAGGTCTTCTGAGCCCCGTTCTCAGTGGTGGCTGTGAGCTAACGTTTCCACATCTGTCGTAATGTTGTTTGCAGTTTGTCGGGAGGTGCTCTGCAGCCGCGCAGATGGAGGGGCCACTAGGCAGGATGTTGAGAGTCTGTGAGGGCATCAATCCCCCGTTTCTGGCATAGATTTAATTGTTTGGTTCAACTGAGAAGCCATATATTCTGCTTCAACCCGTCCTGATCTCTCTACAGATGCTAGTTTTATACAGGCCTATTTTTCTCTAAAATTGAGCCTGAGAGACAAAAATCCACACTTGGGCTGTCATAGATTTTGGTAAATTGAGTCTTGTGACTGATTGGTGCCTCCTGCCTGCTCCGTGATCCTGTATGTAGTAACCACCTCGTGATCACAGGTCATGGATTGGGGAAAGTTGTCTCCAAAGATGTGGGTGTCTGCTTTTCACTCCATTTTCCATTTGGCCAAAAATTTAACACTTCAGTTTCTGTTTCAAAAAAATAACAAAAGGCCGGGCGCGGTGGCTCACGCTTGTAATCCCAGCACTTTGGGAGGCCGAGGCGGGCGGATCACGAGGTCAGGAGATCGAGACCACGGTGAAGCCCCGTCTCTACTAAAAATACAAAAAATTAGCCGGGGGTGGTGGCGGGCGCCTGTAGTCCCAGCTACTCAGAGAGGCTGAGGCAGGAGAATGGCGTGAACCCGGGAGGCGGAGCTTGCAGTGAGCCGAGATCGCGCCACTGCACTCCAGCCTGGGCGACAGCGAGACTCCTTCTCAAAAACAAAACAAAACAAACAAAAAAAAAAAACCACACAAAAAAACACAAAGAATTAAAAGGAAAAGAGCAGTAAAAAAGTTTGGGCCAGCGTGGTGCCCTGTTTCTGCCTGTGTCGCTCTGGCTGGGCAGGGCCCGGGCGTGGCAGCCCTCTCCTCTCTCCTCCCCTCTCTGCCATGGGGGCCTGTGGTTCAGCTGCCAGGCGGGAACTGAAGAACAGCCCCAGGCGCTGCAGCTTCCTGTCCTGCCCATCACGCTCAGGGACGCCAGTGTCCGTTCCTTCTACTCCAAGTCTGTTCCGAATTCGAATGTTCAGATGCCACCAGCAGCTCTTTAGGGTCTGGCCCAAATGTCTAATTTTTCCTCTGCTAACTTGATATGTTTCTCATGGCCTTTCTCCCGTTTTGCCATGTATGATAGCTGTTGCTGTTCCTTGGACTGGATTTTCACGGGCTCGCTGGCAAGCAGGTCCTGCTTGATGATGGTTGTGCTCCGTGTCTGCCGGATGAAAACACGAGCCGGTCATGGGCCACGTCAGTAATGTTCTCCACCTTTGTAAGCTTCGAGAATGTGCTGTGTGTACAGAAGGACGCACAGCCAAGTATGCGGTGGAATATCCAGAAACAACACGGGCCTTGTCGGGTGCAGACAGGGCGCCTCACCGGCTCGGCGCTGCCCTGCTCACCCCTCTGTCCTCCCCCGCAGTCCCTCCCCTGATTGTGCAGCATGCACTCGTTTGCCTTTTTCTTTTCTCACAGTTTTATCAACTGTATGTGCATCCCCGAAGTAATACAGCTTTGCCTGGTGTGGAAACGTATATAAACATTATATAGTATATATAACGTATATAACGTTTATAACGTATATAAACCTTATCATAGTATCTGCGCTGTTTTGTGTCTTGTAAGACACCCGAGATCGATTCTGTTGCCGTGCGTAGCGGTTATTCTTGCTGTTGTCGTGAGCCATTGAATAGACACAGTGTCGAACACTTGGGTTGCCCAGTGTGTGTGTGTGATGAATAGTGCTGCTATAAACATTTTTATATATGAATTTTGGTTAGCACCTGTGTGGATTTTCAGGGGGTAGTTGCCTAGAAGTGGAATTGCATAGTAATCGGGTTGGGTTGTAGCTGAGGTTGTTTCTGCTGCCTCGCACTCCGGCCCACACTGTTAACGCATTTTCACTGTGGTCATTCCTGTGGGTAGGTATTATATCATGGCTTTAATTTTCTCCCCCCCCCTTTCACTTTGAAAAGTTGTATTTATTTATGGGATACAATGTGATGTTTTGATAGGTGTATACGTTGGGGAATGATTAAATCGAGCTCATTAACACAACCATCATCCCACATATATATCTTTTTTTTTTTTTTGGTAGTGAGACCATTTACCATCTCTTTGCAATTTACAAATATACAGTGTTATTAACTATAGTCAGCATGCTGCATAGTAGATTTCTGAACTTACTCTCTCTGTCCAACTGAAACCTTGTGCCTTTTGACCAACATCTCCCCAACCCCATCCACCCAGTAACCTCTGGTGACCACCATTCCACTCTGCTTCTGTGAGTTTCGTTTTTTTAGATTTCTCACATAAGCGACATCATGTGGTGTTTGTCTTTCTGTGGCTTATTTCACTTAACATAATGTCCTCCTGGTTCATCCATGTTGTTGCGAATGACAGGATTTCCTTCTTTTTTTTAATGGCTGAGTAGTATTCCATGGTGCATGTATATCACATTTTCTTTATCCACTCTTTTTTTTTGAGTTGGAATCTTGCTCTATTGCCCCGGCTGGAGTGCAGTGGTGTAATCTCTGCTCACTGCAACCCCTGCCTCCTGGGGTCACGCAATTCTCCTGCCTCAGCCTCCCGAGTAGCTGGGATTACAGGTGTTCACCAGCACGCCTGGCTAATTTTTGTATTTTTAGTAGAGATGGGGTTTCACCATGTTGGCCAGGTTGGTCTCAAATTCCTGACCTCAGGTGATCTGCCCTTCTCGGCCTCCCAAAGTGTTGGGATTACAGGCGTAAGCCACTGCGTCTGGCCTATCCACTCATTTTTTATTGGACACCTTGGTAAATTCCATATCTTGGCTATTGTGAACCACACTGCAATGAACATGGGTGTGCAGATGTGTCTTGAACATGTTGATTTCAATTCGTTTGGATATATATACCCAGAGGCAGAATTGCTGGATTCTATACGGAAGTTGTGTTTTTAATTTTCATTTTCTTCATGACTAGTGAAATTGCACACCTTTTCATATTCTTACTGGTGATTCGGTTAGGATCTTTTGTGATGTACCTGTTGAGGATTTTTACCCTTTTCCTGTTGTATTGTTTCTTATTTGTAGAATTCTTTAAACGTTCTGGATAACGTCCTTTTAAAATGTGTTTATATGTGGAACATTTCTTCTGTGAAACAACTTCTCTGTGATGCAATATTTCAGTCTTTTTATGGTCTCTTTTGATAAACAGAAATATGTAGTTCTATTCTAGTTTAATGTGTAAGTGCTTTCCCTGTGTTTTATGCTTGTGTTGAAATATTTTCCAACCTTAAGGTCAAGATTTTGTCCCATAATGTATCCTAAAAGCTTCATAGTTTTGTTTTTTACATTTAGGTACATAACGAGGGTGACTGCCAGTCCCTGTGTGCCCAGGGCAGTCCTAGGGATGAATAATTACAATGTATGAATAATCACACCAGTCTATGGCCCATCCGGCATTGGCTTTGCATATGGTATGAAGTAAGGGCCCAGTTTTGCTCTGTTGCATATGAATTTTAATTTGTCCCAGCTCCTTTCACTTGCAGGGACCATGATGACTCCTCTGCAGGCCATCTTTGCAGGAGCCCAGGGCTGAGACCTGCCTGGGTCTGTTTCTGGCCCCTTGTGCTGTTCCGGGGGTGCTTCTGTCTGTGTGCCAGCTTCACACTCCTGTCTCTGTGGCTGCTGATGGTCTTGAAAAGCACATCTCCCCATTTGGATCCTCCAGAGTTTTTTGACTCCCTGTGTCCCTTTGCATTTCCATAGGATTTTTAAAATCAGTGGGTCAAGTTCCACTGAGAGGCAGAAAAACATATTGAGGCTTTGATTGTGATTTAATCAAATCTGTAGGTCCATAGATCATTTAGGCAGACTTGACATCTTTTCAATATTAAGTTTTCTAATTTTTCATGTAGAAGTTTTTCACATCTTTTGTTAGATTTATTCTCAGATATTTTTGTTAGATATATTCCCAGAATTTTAAAATGCTATTTTGATGGGTCCTAGAAATTGTGTGTTGTTTGTTCTGGTGCATAGGAATGCAGTATACAGTTTTTGTTTTTGTTTTTTAAATTGATTGATTTGTATCCAGCAACCTTACGGAATATTTTAATTTGAATATTCACATATTTGTTTGGATTTCTATAACACAGTCATAGTCTTCTGTAAATAATGACAGTCCCTCCTACCCCATCTTTATACTTTCTTTTTTTCTTTTTTAACTGTGCTGCACTGACCAGGACTAGTGTTGAATAAATGTGGGGGCATCCTTAACTTTTTTCTTATCCCAAAGGGGAACACATTTACCCTATTAAATACGATTTTTTTGGGCTAATTTCGTAGTCAATCTCCATCAGATTGAGGAAGATTTCTTTCTTGCTTATAAGCGTTGTTTATTTAATGAGTGAGTATTGAATCTTAGTAAATGCTTTTTTGTGCATCTATCAAGATGATCATATGCTTTTTCTTCTTTAATTTGTTAGCATGGTGAAGGAGGCACGCAGGTATGCGCACATGCGTGCACACACAGTGTCTTT